>NW_015373950.1:1091780-1228472 GCF_001272555.1 Dufourea novaeangliae | reverse complement strand
ATGCATTTAGAATAAATTATCTTGTAGTTAAGTGAAAAAATATATACTTTTCCGTTTCATGTTCCATGACTGTCATATTTAACTAACCTCTATGCAACAACAATATTTCGTTTGTTCCTCGTTAATAAGTTGTTATTGAGATATCTGACTATTGATTATTATAAAACAAATCAGGAGCAATCTTTTGGTGCCACAATATTTGTGTAAAAAGGCCATTTACTACCTATTTTGTGAACAAGTTTTTGCTTTTTCTTTTGCGAATATCTCATAAACCATAAACGGTGCTGTGGGAGCAATGTCAGATTCGGAACGAGCAAATTGGGAGCAATTTTTTGAGATATAAATCGTTAAAATACGTTAACATTCGGCGCCAACTATTATCCGGTACTTAAAAAACCCAGGCAGCTGCAAAATCGGCAAAGTTGCGTCATCTGGCGGCGGCCTACGGAACTAAACCAAGAAGTCTGTATTTAGTTCCAATTTCTGTCACCAGATGGTTACCGTTACTTTAGAAAATCCCCGAATTTGCAAGGTTTCCCGCGCTTTCTAAATTAAAATTTCGCGCTAAATTGAACTTCAAATTTATTGTACGGCAATGTGAAGTTCACGTGAAGAGTTCTCTTCATATGAAGATCTTCATGGGGGCTGCTTCGATTAAAGTAACAACTAGATTCGTCGGAGAAAATGGTGGAAAAAGTACAAAGGGTGGGGCAGTGTAGGCGCGATAGGGGGTGGGTCTCCATTCGCAGCAACCTCCACGTGGTGAGACCGGGGAAATTATTATTATTTGGTGTATAATTAACAATCACAATCACCTACAAGTTGACGAATTATATAGCAAATAATATGAGCTAATTGGCTGCGAGGCTGTTCACTTTGATAAACTGATTCTTGTTGCTAGCTTCTTTACTGGATAGCTGTAAGCGGCAAGAATCTTTTGTTCTGCATATAATCTGTTCGTATTGCCACAGACGAGGTATAACTGATTAAAAAAACCATGTTCGAAGATCTATATTTTGCAGAGCACGTTTTAAAGAACGTGGCTAACTTCTGCACAGATGTTTAACCGACACTCGACAGACCTCGATATCTAGTTTTCAAAATATAAATATCTTGCTAATTAGTCCCAGATTCTTAGAAACAACTAATTGTAACCTTCGTTAATTTATTACACTTGCACTCTTTTTGCTTAATCTAGATGCATAAAATAAAAATAACTTTGACATAGAAAATATATGTATGACAAATGAAAATTAAACAGCTCTAATAGTTATATATTAATAATGACAAGCAGTAACGTCTTCGTGGTGAGACCCGGGAAATCGGTACTATACTCTGTAAAGTATTGTAAACCGTAAATAATACCGAGCTAATGACAACAAACTTAGATTATGAATGAACGGAAATCGAACATTTTCGATGAATTTCTGTTCTATCTTACATGAAACTTAGAATACTTTAAGGCTAAATCTAAGGTAGAAAATCTTTGCAAATTGTAGGAGTATGTGAAAAGAAATACTTCAGTAAAGTGGAAGAAATCAGTTATATTATGGTTATGAGTTTGTAGGATACCAGAAAATGGGGCTACGAAAATATATTTAATGGACAATAGATCAATACGTATGTATACGGCACCTGGGGTTTTACATAAGTACTAGAATAATTAGTAATTTGTTAAGTAATTTATATTCTTTCAATCATATTATAAGGTTGTGTATAAAATTACGTGGAATACCTTAATATCCGTTTTCATGATTTATTATTATTTTAGCAAAATTAGAATTTAGATATACAAAGATAATTCAAGGCACATAATACCACGTTTCGTCTACATACACAGTTAGACGAATGAAAATGCAACAGACACATTATTATAAATATTTAGATTCTATATACTTTCTCACAATAATTTAGATACATTTTTTTTTTTCTTTGTCCTCACTTAAAGATGCAAACAGATAGGATAACGGATCTTAAACAAATTTAACATACTTATTTTTATAAAGAGTTCCTGTTTTTCTACACAGAGCATCCTATAATTTGTGATTTGACAGAGATAATAAAATCTGAAAGAACAGTTACGTAATTAACAAAAGTTTATAATTTCATTTTTCTTTATATATTAAGCAAGGCACTGGTGCAACCAAGAACTCATGAATACTTGGATAAACTTCAGGGAAAATAATAAATAATAAATAAACCGCTATCAAGAATTACTTTAAAGACAAAATAGCATTATTTAAAAGTAGATAATTATTGGACAACTAAAATTACATGTATGTCGTATATATTAATTTAAAAACAAAAATTGTAAAGAGAAACTGTTTAATTTTAAATTTCCTCTTTGACAAGAATGACCATCGAATTGTATCACCTATTTTAGGACACTCTGGAGTTATTTATTTATTTCAAAGTAACCGATTACGAGATGGCATGCGAACAGAAACTGTTTGATAAAGAGAGACGATTAAATTTGTTAACACGTTCGCTTATTTCGCTAAGAGCGTTAAATATTTGTTACATTTCCAATTTCTCCAGTTTTGCAATTTACATTAAAGAAAACAATAGATGTTTGCAAACTGTATTAATTAAAACAGAATGCATTTCGGAATATTCACTTACATTTTTTTATATCTTATAACACTATTCGTATTAATTATAATCTTTATATTTGTTGATGCCCAGTTGGGAACGTAAATACTATACTGAATTATACTGAATTATACTGAATTATACTGAATAGTACTCATCAAATGGTACCCTTACGAGCAAACTCTGCTTCCACTAGGAGAAAAAATGAAGTAAGGGAAAGACCTCCTACCACTTGGTCCCGAAGTTACTGAAACTTATGCCGAATTAACATTTAATTTAAGATTTCGTTTAACATTTGGTTTAACATTTATTTCAGTGCTCGAAATAAATTTGTCAACTGGTAAAAGGCCCTTCCGCCACTACACTTTTTCCCCTAGCAGAAGCCGAGTTTGCACGGCAGTGTACGTTGGATATGTAGCGTTGTCAGTGACTATCCGTCACAGACGGACGCTTTCGAAACAAAGTGGCGGTAACGAACGCGTTAAAAATTTCGAATTTGATAAAACTGCGAAGAAGATACGGACGTATTCCTTTCTCTATAAATATACTTCGCGCGAATTAAATTACGAATATAATGTCTTCTCTATCCACTCTTCCATTGTGAACGTAGCCGTGTTAGTTGTGTCGGGATCTCGTTCTCTGAAAATATCTTCAAAGAAAAGTTTCGTTGAGTTATATACCCTAGTAACATTTATGGTTGGCCAACGGTATTCAACAGTTGGGAGTTAGTTGGGATATAGTTAGTGTTTTTGCATACAAATTCCTAAAATATGACCTACGACGAAAAAGTTATGACAATTTGCCAACGAATATCCAATGTTGGGCTTACAATTATTATAGTTGGTTAATTAACAAGAAATTTACAATGATAATACAACATTGGCCCACTCAAAATTTGCTAACATTTAAATATCGTCTTAAAGACGTCAGACACGTTGCTACAACCAAAAACTTATTATATTTCAAATTGATTTTTTTGTTTTCTTATTTATGAATATACTCGCAATGTGTTACTGTCGCGCAACACGTTTGGCATTTGATATTTTGTGAAAATAGAGTCAGGGGACAGAATATTGGAAATAACTTATAATAATTATTTATAATAATTAGCTACATGCACAAATTGTACATAATAAATTGTAAAGGTAACATTGCTGGTAAAACACTTGTTTACTGTTTAATATACATGTACAATTTATACATGTATATAATTATTATAAGAAGTAATTATTGTAAATATTATTTCCAGTGTTATACTCCCACAAATATTTGTAGTATAGCCAACTGTCTTCCTATTGTTGGTTTATTGTAACAATTAGCCCTACAAAAACCTCCAGTTGGCCCTTCGTATTATAGTGACGTGGGCCCTATGTTGGGTATGATTGTTGGCCCAGTTGCAAAAAAGGGTGACAATTCTAACTGTTGGCTAACCAATAGCGCATCAAAGGCCCATCAAAATGCCAACAGTAATTGCTACTAGGGTATAGTCTGATTTGATTTTACCATTATTAAACATTCATAAACATTCGTAGAAATACTTTAAGAAACATTGACAAAGGTGCAATTTTACTCTTGACTCGTTAAAACGTTTACCAGAGAAACTAAATTTTATTAGGAAGGTTGCAATTTTACTATTGACCCGATGAAACCTTTAACAGAACTCATTAAATGTCAGTTTAATTCTCAATTGAGATTATCTATAAAAATTTAAATTTGCACAATGACTCGCAGTGCATCGATTACAAATCGCTTACCTATCATTGTTTTCAGCCGTACCGCGCACATTATGTAGTCGTCGAAGGTGATCGTTCCATCTTTGGTGCCATAGCGGTGTACCAAAATGTTTAAAATATGATTATTGAGTCGATAGCCCGCGCTATTCAACGCTTGTCGCAATTCAAATGCGCTCAAATATCCAGATTCGTCTTTGTCGTACAGTTTATATACCGCCTAAAAATAAAAATCAAATTTCGTACTTCGATGTTTCAAGTACAGCCAGGCGATATGAAATTTGACATTTTCAATAGAAAGTAACTTTTAGTTCTTGTGGCAGTACTGTGCTGGGAAAAAAATCTAATTGACACATTACGATTCCAGGACCAACATAAAACCTCTTCTTGAAAATACATTTCATACTTCTATATAGATCCATCAAGATCCTCGTGCTAAATTCAGTGCATAATACCCACGACTGTGTGAATTGAAATTTTGATACATGATTTTCGTTCAACGAAACCAACTTACCCTCCACTGTCTTATATCATTCCATAAAGTTTTGAATTCCTCGAATCCAAGTTTTCCAGAGTGATCCACATCCAACATGGCGACCATGCTGCGGCATACATCCTTGCTGAACCCTTTATCGTGCGTTTCTGTAATTAGAGAAAATCACTCCTAACTGTAATTATTCCGTCGATTTCACTCGTGTCCGCTTTGTAATAAAGAAATGACTAATCGCGTGAAATTCTGGAATATTAAGAAGCACAAAGGTATTAAGGGATTTTTATCAAGAACCGCAACTGACAACACCACAGATGTGAACACACTACAAATAAATGGCAATAGCTTGTACTAACGCGATTAACAGTCGACTCCGTAAACAGATTTATTGCATGTTACGATCGAAATTTAATGGATTATTGTCAAGCAAAATCGTTAATAGGTTTTCTATCTTTGTTCTGGCAAGGGGCATGCATAAACAGTTCAATCACAAAGGGTTATTATATTGCTTATTCAGCCTTCAGGCGTCTAACTTGCATATATGCAACTAAATAGATAATATAACACTACTTCCTTTCTTAATCGGTAACTTACTTGATTTAAATCGTATTTGCCACTGATATGGACAATGTTAGTGACTATCTATATTCTATATTATTGATACAGATCAATGCTTAATCTTCGAATTTTTAAATTATTTTTGAAAATCGAATTTGAATATACGCTGTATTGCTATTACAAGCTCTCGAAACACACGCGTTTAATAACATTTACGCTCATGATAACGTTGGAAAGTAGCATTCCGGTTGAAAGTTAATGAAGAGTGCAAACATAGGAACGAATTTTCAGATTAGATTTATTTGGAAATGAAAATATGCTATTTGTTATTAATTTTTTCGCGAGTAATTGCACCTGTTTAGGTGCACAATTTCCTTCCTTTATCCATAACTTTATTAATTTTAAAGCTCAGCATATGTAAGACTATGTACAAAGTTAAATAATCATCTTGACCTACGTCAGTATTATTATTTTTTTATAAAGACATCGGTGGGAAAAAGTTAAACAATCGAGAGGTGCGAAAGTTAGACACTTTTCTAACTGTTCGTAGGAAATGCAGAGACGACGAAAATGTTCACCGGTTAGATTCAAAATGATCTGTAGTACAAATAAAAAAAAATTTATTTAGATCTGGCTTAACCATCTTTTAGGAATATGCAATATTTATTACTCTAGCGTAGGTATATCAAAATTAAAAGGTTAGATGCTTAGCTTGTTAAATACATATTATTCTTAAACATTTTGTATTAGGTAATTAAACACCTTCACCATTTTGTTAACTTTCGAATGATCGCATCCAATTAGATTTTGAATACTAAAAATTCATAGCTACTTAACACATAAGAACTTTCATATTAAATGTAAGTTCAACAAATACTTTACTCGAAAATTATGTTTAGCTTTACACACTGCGTATCCCTTTTGTCTGCGAATGAGATTACTCGTCAATTTAGCCAGGAATTTATTTACATACGATGGGATGACCTGGTAGTATGAAATATATACTAGGTGATGTCTTACCTACGGACTTATTGTATTGTTCATTATTACAAAAAAGGCCGCACAGCAGTGAGATGATCGTGTCGAAAAACGAACCATTTCCTTCTACGGTTTCTGGGGCATGACGCGCCGCCGACTGTGGTAGTTCTACCCGTAACATACAGCTACATGTTAACATTAAATTTTACATACGTACATTCGGGTCACATCGGTCATTATAAAACACTGGTTAATGAAACTAACGTTCAAGCCTTTTTATTTTTTCAACGATTTAAGCTGACAAGTACCGTTTCTCAGCGAACATTTGTTCTTGTAATTCGGATTATATTGAGTCGGTCTATACAAAATATCGGTCATACCCGATATTGGCACGTTTAGTCACATTTTTATGAATGAAACATTATTAACAATGTTCAGCAATCGCACGTGAATATTAGAGTCCACAGTTTGCTTTCCGCATAATATTATTATATTTCAAAATTAAAACAACACATTTACAAAGAGGAAATAAATCTGTTATCTGTTTTGGCAATTTGCGTAAAGAAATTTTGTTTGTATGTATATTCATTACATATCATTTGTCGTATGAGGTATACTATTATTAAATATATGCATACCACTGTTGAGACTTTTTTATTATTAATTGAGTGAGTCTTTTATTAACGTTAAAATTTCTACCTATACAGTGAACTCTAACTATATTGCCATGGGCGGGGCTGTAAGGGAGTAACATGGCAATGAGTTCAGAGCCCCCTCCATCACCATAGCTTCGGCCTGAGCGCCTGCGCAAACGAATTTACATGCTCAAAAGTACGTGTGAAGGGGAAGTGCCTCGCGTGGCAATATATTTAGAGGCCACTGCAATTAAATTTTGAAAAGTTAGTGACACCTTTCGACATGTTTTCGATTTCAGGCATCACTTAACTGTAGCGATTGTTAATTTAATCAAATTTTTGTTACGTGACCGTTCGTTAGTTGTGACCAATTAACGTCGAGTGGCCTCGGATGTAGCCGTGTTAATAACTGATTTTGTCACTTTCGAAACGGATACAATTAGAAAATATTTTATCCGGAAAATGAACGGATCCACGTGGCGACCCAAATGCATTTATGTTGTATATGTATGTATGAATATAAAGAAAGAAAGACGAGACGATGCACAATAACGAAGGTGCTGATTGCAGTGCAAGTGGCATTCGCAACAATACTCTATTCACGATTGAAACAAATTAAAGTGAGCTGGTGCATTAACGAACGTTCTGAGACAAGAATGCACAGAGTAATTTATTGGTGCGACTCGTAATATTATTCTATGCGAGCGATTAATGACAAAGAAGCGTAATTACGGACATTAATGCCTATATCAATAACCATCAACAATACTACGTTAAGAAGCGTGAAAATTACGAAAGCTTTTTGTTCTTAATAAATAAGCAAACAACAGAAACGAAAACAAATTTGCATTACGTATACATTGGAGTGCAACTTACAAAATAATAAAAATAAATAAAACTATATTTGTTTAAAGAAATTTCGCGGGTTCCGTAACACAAAGAACTACTTTAATTGTAATACATTAACCGTAATAACCAGAAATATATATCAATTTATTTGAAGTATTCGAAATTTTGACTTATCGTTGGTCGTTCAAGTTTAGGAAAGACAAGAATAGTTAAATGCGGTTAATATAGACACCATGGAGAAAAATCAGGCATACCTCTTCGCATAGCGAAATCTAAGATTTCTTTCAGTTCCATCCAGTCCACCTCCATGTCCTCGCCAGCGAGCTTCTTGAAGAATTCTCGAACTTTATCCGAGTTTCGGTCCGGTTCTGGTTCTTCTCGAACCTTGAAAACAATTCGAAATATTACAATTCGAGAAATATAAGAAAAATACATTCTGCAGTAAAAAAAAATGTATTGTGCTTGGAGTAAAAGTTTTGATGGATTTTCAGCAGATGGTATAATCACTATGAATTTGTGGAAACAATAAACAATTATGTTAATATATTATGTGTTGATGTTTATGTAACACAGTGAATTGATGTTAAGAACAAGAAAAGGTGTTTTATTATTTAGAAGTAAAATTGAAATTGACCTTTTGAAAAAAGAAATTGAAAATGAATGGAATTAAACATTAGTTACGAACACCGTAAAAAATATTTCTGATTTTCTTGGAGAAGCTGTTATGTCAATCCCACTTTGTGGTGGATTTTTATATTAATATAATTTAGTTATACAGATTCAGTAATAATATTCCAAAATTTTGTTTACCAAATAGAAATTTTTATTGAAAAAAAACATAGATGTATAGATATTACAAAAGAATCATTATGTATTGCACTAAATTATTATCAAGTTATTATTAAAATTATTATTATTAGTCTACTCTTTTGGAGAAAAACCGTCAAAACTTTTGCACTCCCCTAATATACCTACTAATGTACATATGTAATAATTTAACGTTACTTGAGAAAATTATGTTTATCAAAGTCAGACAAAATGATAATCGATCACTATGTCGTGCGCTTCACTTACCTTATCTCCATCTTCGTTTTCCTTATCACCTTTAGGATTAATCACCTAGAAGCCAAGCAGTGTGAACATGCGAATTGTTACGACTTATTAATAAGAATCCATGGTTATCCACTTTAAAATACGCGTTCATTGCAAGACGATCACTTAATATTTACGATTATACACAAAATCAATCTACTGAAACACACACTTTCAAAGCACTACGGAAGCTTGGCACAGTGAATGCACGTCGTCTACGTGCAGAAAGATTGTACCAAAAATTTTTCGAACTACGTATGTTTAAAACAGTGAGTCGAGACAGTGCATTTTATTTAAAAAATTATTTTAAAAAGTATTGAAAACAAATTGTACGTTCCATTGGGTTGATCAGAATGAATCCCCAATTGATTTTAATTCTGCTGACATTTTAGTCAGTAGAATAATTCTAAAAGCCAGTTTTACTTTATCTAATGATTCTACTAATGCTAATTATGAATTTATGAATTATTTGTATATTCCTTATAATAAGATTTCTTAAACTTTGATATAATAAACTATAAAGAAAATACAATACCGAAATCATTACTAAGAATGAGTGAAATAAATGATCTAATGAATTTCTTTTTTTTCTCTTGAATTTTAAAAATTTTTGGAACAACCAACGTAACTGTACAGTGCGTACAGATATTTTTAGTGTTGCACATTGCATTAGTGCATGTTAATTGTTGTGGATTAGCAAACTTTAATTACAGCGCGAACAGTGCACACTCAAGATATATTAATATATCAAGTGAAATACGTATTATATCAGAAGTTTAGTATTAATTACTTAAACACCAGTAAGATAGTATTTCTTACCCTGTCGTCAATTTCTCCAATACCGACTTCTTCATCGTTCTCTCTAAAAGATACAATATTCAGGTAAATTCTCGATGTCTCGCAAAGTCGATTCAATTAAACGGGTTATTCCACGTCAAGCGGATCACTTTTGTACACGATGTATAGGATTTTACTAAAATTGAAACATGTTATAGCCCATGAGAAAATATGGGGTATTTAAGTTATCATTTCCCCAGTTTCGAAATTGTTTAAAAAATACAGACCCGCAAAGTTGGCAATTTTCATCGATTGTTACGGAAAGTACCTACATTCATAAAAGAATATTTATCTCCACAATTATTAAAGACACAAACTATATTATTTCTCCATTTTAATCGTAAATGATCGTTCCTTTTAAATAATTTTTTGTTTCATACGCAAAGTCATGTGTGCAATGCAAAACTATTAAAAATATTCGTCTTTTTATACTGGTGAAAACTGCAAAAATTTGAGAGTCTGTATTTTTTAAATAATTTCGAAACCAGCGAAATGATGACTTAAACCCTCCACATTTTCATATGACCTATAACATATTTCAGTTTGAGTAAAATCAGAGACATCAAGTACAAAGGTGATTCGATTTGCATAAAATGGTCCGAACCGAAGTTATACTTACTCCATGTTGTTTTTATTCTCGGAAAAGATTCGTAGCAAGAATTCACCTTCCTCGTTAGGATCGAATGTGCTCGGGACTATACAATAAGCACCAGGCGGCAATTTAAAGCGACATGTAACTTCTCGTAAGTTTATAAATGCCGGTGACCGCGCCACCGATGCGTTGTACTTGAAGAAGTTCATGTCCAACGGTTTGGGCAGACGTTCAGGATACTCCAGCTGTATAATTAAATCGATTTACATGCACGAAGAAGTTATTTTCTTGCGTATATCATTAAAGATTTGCAAATCTTTATGCAAATTCAAATTTTTATGGATTAATTTGTTGAACTGCAGTTATATCAGAGATTTGTTTTCTTTGTTATCGGTTTTGATAATTCCATGGTAAAGTAAAATTTATGCTACTCTTAACGGAAATTTTTACTGTATTGCATTGTGTGCATTCTAAGTTGTGACAAATGCATAAAATCCGCAGTTTAATCGTTATAGATAGACTGCAGACATTTATTTCCAAAATCAGTATTAAACGAAAATGTATTTCTTCTATCAAGTATCTTATTTCGATAGAAACACAACAGAGACAGTATTTAACCACGCAAGAGCCTTAGTTTTATTATACTTTATGCATAAATATCAGAAATGTCTATTCATACTGATTATATTAGAGAAGTTTTTGCACTCGCAGCATTCAAGAACGTGCAAGACAAAGAATTGGAACCATTAATTAACTTTAATCCTTTTTTTACTGTGTACCTGATCCAACACTAGATAGAAGAACTAAATCCTTCCTTAATCTCTGTAAGAATAAGTCTAAGAAAATGTGAATTTTTAATACTATTCGCAGTTCAATTTCAGAACCAGGGTGGTTCGCATTAATAACGAAGATTTAAAGTTATTTCACCAATAAACGATTTGTAATAATACGCACATGGTATATCGCGAAACCAATAGTGAGACACTCGGCGCCCATTCGTCTCTGTGCTCGTCTATTCTTTTGCATTAACGCAACGATCACCGTACATTTATCGTCATCTTCATCGGGATATTCCAACGTGATTCGATATTGTGGGTTATGCCAGAAAGTTTCTGCAATGTATTAAAAAAACTAAATTAATTCCCATCCTCTTGAAATACAATTAGACTGAAATAATTGATAAGTCAGACGAATATTCACCTAAAAAGTTTCTACAACCGCCAGCCGTGACGCCCCGCACCCATTCACCTTCGAACACGCTCATTTCCCACTTCTTCTTGCCAGCGTTTAAATCGTCCTCGGTCAACGAGTCGGGATTCAAGTTACATATCTCTAATTGAGTGAAGAATCGCGAAAAGTCTTGAAACGACATCCAGAATTCACCGTCCATGTCGAAGGTCAAACCTAATTCTTCCTTCTCGTGGTCTGGGATGAATCTCCATTCCGGTGATCTATCAAAACAACCACACACTTGATATCATATTCTATACAATATTTTCGAAAACAATTTGTAACACTATAATACAATAATATAACATGGAAATGATTATTCTCACCATTCTGCTTGAATATTTCTCGAAGTTCTATGCCGAAGTAACATTAGCTATAGAGACAATATATCTCTCATATGTTTTTATATATAATTTATTTCATTTTTAGACATTTATGAAATTTTAATAGTACAGTAGGTGAATTGTGATTGTTGAAAGTCACTAGAATTATCAATACGCAATGTTGCCTCGTATTCAACGATAGTTAAAACTAAGTTTTCCCTACTTCAAAGTAGATACCCCATATATGTTTCTTGGGTTCGTGGAAAAATTTGTTCACTATGCGACATTAAAAAGTAAGCTACAATTTGTACATAGTAACAAATTGTTTTATCAATTATCCATTTTCCTCCATTATAATTAGTCAACAATATAATTTCTTCGATTGAAAATTCAGTCAAAGGAATTAGTAAAAAAACCGCCGATTCTGTAGAGGGTGGTTTACCTAACATCTCCACCTCAATTATTCGTACACTATAGGATGTATGAAAGGATAGTTTAAACAAAAATTATATGGCATCAAGGAGGACACATAATGCAATATTTTTTTACTATGTTACATTCTTATCAAGGTATAATAGTCACCTTAAATTTTTTTCATGAAATACCCAATATTTCTCCCTGAATTTCGATAAAATATCAAATACTGCATAAAAAGGTATTAATTCTCTCTAGGGTCTAACGTGAACAGTTTCTGCGATATCAGTCAATTTTTTTAACACGTTGGTAAGATTCTTTCCATTAAAAGGCTCCCACAAACCAACGCGAAATATTCGCTACCGCTGCGAATATTTCGCGGCGATAATTTTTTATTATATAATTCTTTGCGGAAATGTTTCGCATTGGTATGAACAGTCTCATAAGACGCCATGTATTTTAAACTGTCGCTATCGCTGCGAATATTTCGCGTTGGTTTGTGGGAATCTTAAAATAAGATCAAACGTGACATTATTTGAACCATATTTCTTCATTAATATTAACTCAATTATTATTAACTGGTGAACCACCCAGTATATGTGAGATACGAAATTACTTTCTCACCGACCCAATGCATAGTGCATATCAATTTACTTACTGGTCGCTCCAAGGACCGTTCCATTCCGCCTCGTTGCCCCAAGGATTCCTAAGCCTAAGCAACGGTATCTTTCCATACTGATTCGGCGTCTGAATTTCCACGTACTTCACTCGCGTAATACTGTATGCATGGCCCCTGATCAGTCCTTGAGGTGTCTCCGCTTCCAACACGTTTGGGTCGGGCTAAAATAGTAACTCCGTATTATTTACCCCAGCGAATCCGTAGAAACTACAGGCGATTAGACATACGGCGTCAGCCCCCAGATTTTACCTCTATCGAGCAACCCAGTAACGAGTTCCTCTCGAAAGCCTTTATCAAAATACTGAACAGATTCGGTGGTGTTTGGTCCATTTGGTACATTTCCGTGACGCCACCCGTGAAGTCTTCCATCGCCTCGCAGGTGGTGCCGCCCTTTAACGCCTCGTACGAGCCATGGAGCTTCGCGTAAGCTTTCTCCAGAAGGGCGCTCCAGAACTCGTTGCTCTCCGCCGAACGCAGGTACATTAATTCACCATGGTATGTCGGTAACCTATCATCGATCACTACGTCCACCCATCTACCGTATTGCCAGAACCTGTTTCACATAAAACGATCGTGTTTACAGTGCCGTTGGTGTTTAGGTGTACGCGTTTAGGTAATCCATTATTTCTTGATGAGATCAGAGTATACCCAGATAGCACCCAACGCCTTGAAGATGGATTAAAGGCGCCTCAGACCTAAAATAGCCGTAAAATGGGCGTTTTCAAGGCGTCATGTGCTATCTGGAGGCGTAACAAAGTATGCACTTGACAGGTTTCACGGTATCCCCCCCCCCCAATGGTGGGGATAACACCTGGACAATAATCGTGTAGAACAAGCCAGACGATAATCGAAAGGGGTCTGTAACTCGGAAACGAACCTTCAAACGCAATTTTGTCATTCTTGATTTTTATTTAATGAGTACAATCCACTATGTGAAAGTGTCCTGCATTTTTATTAGCACTATATTGTTCAATTTGTGTTCATATTGAGTTTTCAAATACTACCTACGCTATTTTGTTTTTTTATTTTTTTTGTTTGAGACTTCTCAGAGAACCGATTGACAAGAATATTTTCAAATTGTTCGAATAATTGGTATTTCGAAACTGTATCTGTTTTTACTATTACGAAGCGCTTCGATTTATAAAATTCAACCGAAACTAGTATTCGCAATATCTTTTCAAGATGCTAGGTTCAAAGAATTACCACTGTACCTGAAGTGGAAAATACCGGCGTAATTTTCCTCGAAGCTCTGGTCTTCTGGCACTACTTGGAAAAATAAAGTCTGGTCCATGGTAAGATTCGCAACAGCGGCGAGCAGCCAGCAATCTCCTAATTCACCTTGCTGGACATCGAACCTGGAGAAACCCTCCACAAATAGTTGGGGATTATCCGCGATTTCCTACGACAGAAAATCTATGAGTAATATATAAAATATTAATAAATACGTTTGTCGAAAAATACCAGGATTTGAAGACTACAAGGTTTTGAAAGATACAAGGATTTGAAGACTACAAGGTTTTGAAAGATACAAGGATTTGAAAAAAACAAGATTTTGAAAAATACAAGTTCGAAGGATACGAGGATTCGAAGGATACAAGGATTCGAAG
This sequence comes from Dufourea novaeangliae, assembly GCF_001272555.1. NCBI lineage: Eukaryota > Metazoa > Arthropoda > Insecta > Hymenoptera > Halictidae > Dufourea > Dufourea novaeangliae. The sequence goes on along the minus strand of NW_015373950.1, from coordinate 1,213,866 downwards.
GATACAAGGATTCGAAGGATACAAGGATTCGAAGGATACAAGGATTCGAAGGATACAAGGATTCGAAGGATACAAGGATACGAAGGACACAAGGATTCGAAGGATACAAGGATACGAAGGATACGAAGGATACGAAGGATACGAAGGATACGAAGGATACGAAGGATACGAAGGATGCGAAGGATACGAAGGATACGAAGGATACGAAGGATACGAAGGATACGAAGGATACGAAGGATACAAGGATTCGAAGGATACGAGGATTCGAAGGATACGAGGATTCGAAGGATACAAGGATTCAAAGGATACAAGGATTCGAAGGATACAAGGATACGAAGGATACGAAGGATACAAGGATTCGAAGGATACAAGGATTCGAAGGATACAAGGATACGTAGGATACAAGGATACAAGGGTTCGAAAAATACAATCATTTAAAAAATATGATATTTAAAAAATTACAAAGTTTCTTACCATTGGCCTCTTCCATTCTACATATCTGTCAGGTCTCTTCGAAAAGAACAGGGATGAGTCCTCCGCCGGAAATTCGGGGTCTTCGAAAAGTCTGCCAGTGTTCAAACATTCTCGCCTGAGTGTGTTGAAGTCTTGAACAGCACCACGTGGTCTGAATCCAGATCCTTTTTCTCCTAACTAAAAACAACCACATATTCTTAGACATTTTCATTCTGTTCCGAGATACAGAATTATTTATTTCCTAATAATTTAATTTTAGAAATAATCGAGAAGCATACATTGTAATAGGATTTTCCGATAAAATTTCTCGTAGTTTTTACAGGCTTATCAGTATACGTTATTTTTTTATTTAAGGGTTTTGATTGAAGATTCGAATATCGTTTATCCATTGAGTATGTTTTCGAGGACGGGCCGGATTCAGCTTGACGACCACTATGGATCGTGTTTCTTCGAGCAAGATCTAGATTTTTACTTTTACTAAATTCTGTCATCGATGATAGCTTTAATACCGCGACACCATCTTGCGCGTAATTTGACAAACGATAATTTCTATATTTTCGTTGTTGTTCCATTTTAATGTTTAAGGATATGAGAGAGGAGTGCTTTTCTAGCATTAATGAGCGAATGAAAAATTAAACTAAAACAAGTAGTTTGTTAGAATTTTCCGTTAAATTCCGATTGTTTCTTCGAACACTAGCAAAAACTGTATCATTTTCTGGGAATCAAACTATTCACGATCACAGATGGAAGTGTACTGTTGTTAAAACCTTGTGATTAAACTTATCTACTGCGGTACTGCAATAGTATGACCGGAAGAACACTAACCACATTTAGTTTAGATTGCAAGGTATCGTCAATTACATGTAATATGATAGGAGGAATAGAATTCTCGTAGTTGCAGATAAATGATAACAAAGAATAGAATGTTGAGTCCAGGAAAAACTGTAGTTAAATGTCCATCAATGATTTAAAACAAACAAGACATTTTTTAATATACAATGTTCGATTAAAATGAACAACAGATTGTTTAGTTGAAACGATTTTATACCTCGTTAACCCTTCAACGGCGAATGATTAAGTAGCACATTTTGATTTATGTATAGTAAAAGTTTCGATATATCTACTCTAGGTTAAGGTTTTATATTCATTTCTGAATGTTCTACTTTTCGAAATGCTTTTCTCAATTGATATTAGGGAATATAAAGTGATTGTTTATCTTATATTACGAGTTTCGTTCTCGAGATTTAGCTATGTAGTACTGCTATTCTACACATGATATCAACTATGTAGTACTGCTATTCCATACTGATTAGTTTATCTCATACCTCGTATGAGCCTACCGCCCTAAACTCCGTTACTTTCAAATATAAAATTATACGTACGAGATAATTACTCTGATGAGATTCGATTTCTCGACAGTCGAGTGTCGCAATGGACGAGTTTATATGACCCTGCATTCGTTGTCAGAGGATTAAACAACTTGAAATGCCATACAGATTGTAGATTCAGTGTTTAATCAAGGTATTATCAAATCAAACTCGAATTACCAAATGCATATAGACAAAAATTATGCGATTTTTTAACAAATGCATTATGAAATCTTTGGGACTATATTAAAACAATTTGATTCCTGTTTCGCAATTTTTAGGGACCAGTTAAATATTTTATTAATCGTATATGTACTTGAAGATCATTCCGGTATAAGTCTCATTAAAAGACTTATACATTGTGCATATGATTTGTGCATTTAGTATTTAACCCTTAACTGGTGAAGTGGATCTGAGGATCACCTTGAATACTTTCAGAATATTCCATTTTTATTCAATATTTCACTTAAAGAGATACTTGTTTATTTCGATGTTTTCTTACATGAGAGTACAAAACAATTAGTTGTGCACTAAGTAATAAGATTTGTGTAATAAGTAATAAGAAGTCCATCTCACCAGTTAAGGGTTACTGAAAGTATTTCATTGTATCAGATCCAAATTATCAAATGTATACATATCTGGACCCCAGAGCCAGAGTGTATTAAGTCACACTTTTCAAACTTTAGAGAGCAAATCAATAGGTGCGAAAACCTTGTAACGTTGAAAACGTTCGGTAAGAATTGACCGAGAAACATTCCCTACCTTGGAACTATTGAATGGATTTAAGACAAATATGTAGAAATGGTGCATTTTGCACTAATTCCCCTATGTAATGGACTTCACACTGTTTTAAAAATATGGACTTAATGTCATTTTTAGATTATCATGGACCTATATTAAAAACCAGACGACTTAAAACGAAATAATTTTTATCATTGAAAGGAGAGAAGTATTTGATACAGGAAACATGTGAAATGTCATTTTTTTAAAAGTGGACTTAATACACTCTGGCTCTTGGGGCCAGATATAGGTGTGTTGCACTGTATTGCACTTTTCAGAAGCCAATTCAATCTCTCCCAAAATTCTGTACAAATTATATACAGAACTGGGAATAAACAGGATTATTTGTGTGATAGCTATAGAAATAAAGTATAGATCTACTAAATACACATCCTTATCTCGGTCGCGTGTTTCAGTACACGTGCGATGAGTAGTGTATAATGACGCATAGCATGAGCATTCCGTTTAATCATAATTCCAGCAAACACACGACCCGGTGTAGAGAATGCGTACGCATTGATCCAAGTGTTGCAACCAGAATCCGCGTCAACGTTCCCATCGTCATCGTACCTTCACACTAGAACTATCGACGATAGACATGATGAAACAGATCGATAAACATGATGAATTTTTGAAAATATCCAAATTTATAAATTAACTTATTTCTTCACTTTCGTATTGCGATAAAAGTTGTAAAAGATCTGAAAGAATGTATTTTTGTAACATTTTAATCATCGTTATAAGAATTTACTAATCAATCATTCAAAATAATCGGAAAAACAAAACTAAATTTGCATAAACATCTACAGCCCACTGACAATAATCAACTGTACGATTTTACATTGAAATCGATTCTTTCGTATCGGTATAGTATTGACGAATAGAAAAAAAGAGTTCTCTATCCTTCAGAATACCATTACTGTACTGTACTATTATTTCATCTTTTTTTGTACCATAAACACGGCGGTAATAACGATGCACATAAATTTCCATTGAAGTTCGTACGAATACATAGCGAGAAACTTATCTTTTATCCGCCAGGATAAGAAACTCCAACGATAATTTGAGTAACAACGGTTGTTCAAAATTTAGTCAAAACGTCTTTAATGTTTCTCGTGGTTTTTTTTTAAATCTTTATCTAATATTGCTTCAGATTTAAACTCTTCATACAGGTTTATTCGCGAAATGCTCACAAAAAAGGTACCAGATAACTATTTAGATTTAAATATTCATGTCGAATGAATGTTGATAAATATATTTCAATCTTAAATTATAATACATTACTTTCCTCTTTAATATCATAGGTATCCCAAAATTTTAATAAGATTAGAACGCACAACGTGGAGAATTATTATGGGGATATTCTCATGTAGATACTGACTTTATTCAAGAACGGATGACTGGTAATCAAATTATGCGGTTGGGGTTTAATTTTCAGGGTCAGCCCCAAATGAGTCCACATGCGTAATCCATTTAACTTTAATTTGAGGAACGCAGTTTTGTGCCCGGACGAGTATGAAGTTACGATAGGTTAGGGACAGATGATGAAATACGGTGACCATCGAACATTTCCGGACAGTTTTCTTCATATTCTGATAAAGACAGCTTCTACCACACTATCCGGAAGCTTATCTATGAGTCTTCGGATACCAGCGCTTAACGATATGATTGGTTTATTAATTTTTCTGTAATCCACGTGCATTGTTCGAGTCAATTTCATCCGAAAAAGGAACATTTGATTTAAATAATTTTTTACACTGTGAAAATTTATAAATTACGTCGTGTACGTGAGTAATGGATGCATATGATAATCCAAATATGTAATCAATGGTTAATTTTATTTTTTAACAATCACCTAAAGATTAAATACACATAAGTTAGTCTACGACAATAATGATTACCTATGTATGTATTAGTTGAAAAGCATTTATAAGAGTTAAATACATATTACAAGCAGAAATACAACGCTGCGCGTGTGTAATTTTTTATTAAGATTAAATTGATGTATTCAAGGAATTCGTGAGTGATAATTATTGATAAAATTCACTAGGTAAAATGTGAAGGTACACTTCCAAAATGTAGGATTGTGTCGTCGTTATGGTGAGAAAGAAAAGAAGAAAGAATGGTCAAAAAACATTCTTTTATTTTTTACAGATATTTACAGTATCAACATGGAAGTGTACATATTGATCGAAGTGTGTTCTTCATTTTATCAGTTTGCTCATATAAACTATTAGGTTCATACATTAGGTGCAGTGTATACAATATATAAAAGAGATCTTGCAAATATTGTTCATTATCATATACTTAAGATAAAACGCTGTTAGAAGTACCTTGTCGACATTCTAAATAAAGACACTGATAGAAGTGAACATGTCTATTTATCGTTGAAAAACGGAAGCTTTACTTTTCGATGATTCCTTCCGTCGAACGAAACATTAATACATCATTTATGTCGCGTTTATTGGTACCAAAAAAGAACGATACCAGAATCTTACCTACTATACTTTTCGTTATGTTTCTGCCCTTTTCTATGAAAAAAAAGAATGTTTTTCGACTTGAATGAAACTTTCTCTTTCATCATACCTCAATCTTATTCTCATATCAGCCGTCTCTTATCAACACTGACTGGCTATGTAATTATGTACTCAGAATCGTAATATTTCTTATCGCGTTGGTTATTCAATCCTGTAATCATATTGACCCACATTAGTGGAAAAATTTTGATACGTTGTTGAACAATTACTAATAATAATTGCTTAACATTAAAATATCATATCGTTATTCAAACGAGGCCAATATTGTAGTCTGTTTTTTAAAATTTCATAAGATCATTGTGGACGACAATGTACAGTATCTTTGCGTATTACTATATCTCGGAACATTGTGTTTTAACTGGTAAATTAGTATCATGAGATACGTAGTGACAAATTAAACGCATCAAGCGCAGAAATGAGTTGAAGGATGCTGTTAAAGATTAGTAATGTACCATATTAGACACAATGTTAAAGAAACATTTAATGTAAATTTCGTTACATTCATGCTTCCCTATTATTTTCAATAAACCGCCATGATATTAGTAATAATTTCTTGATGAAATATCAGTGAATTTATTTATTAACAATAAAAGACAATTTATCAGATCGTCGAAAACAATTTTTTTTCTGCAGGCAGACGTATTTAGAAAGTCTTCAACTAAATATATCCCGAATATCAATAAATTTCGTATTGAAGATTCCGTGGAAATTCATTTTCCATAGATCAACGAAACCAAAATCGTACGATGACATACGTCGGTATTAATAGTTATCGTCATTTACTTTTTCCATTGATTCTAAACTGAGATCATCGGAATGTTACGATGTGTCTCGAAATATTACGACAAACAAATACGATCGTGAATCGATCCTCCGAACGAAGTGTCTCGATACATATTAATCAAGAAGTACCGAAACGAGGTGGTCAGTATCGTTAGCAATTGAAATAGTGCGCCACCGGCGGAAATACTAGTCCCTTTAGAATCGATGCTTCGATACAGTTCGAATGATTCGTGCCGCTGGCGCCATATGCCGGGCGGCAACGAGCGGCAAGAATCATCTCGTGTGCGTATCGTACGATAGTGAGAGACGCGTGTATACCACTTTGATATTGAAGAGGGACGGTAGGAACCGTTTCACTTCGACAGCTGCTTTGACGAAGATGTCATCGAGCGGAGCTGAGTTCCCATCGCCGTAGTAACTCATCCTTCCCCGTTGACTACGCCCTGGACTAGCTTTATCCACCACTACTGATCACACCAACACGCTCCGAAACGATCCACCCGCGATTCAAAACGACTGTCCGTCGGTCACACGTTGTTTTTCACGTCGAGGATCGCTCGTGTGTCACGTGTGTTTCTGACAATAAACGGGCCGAACAGTGGTAACAGTCTCACGAGCCATCAACGAAATACGAGAGGACGCACGATCCAGATCCTTCACGCGATTCCACCGTGCTGCGGATATAGAACCGTTACCGTGACAGGTCTGGAGCCACGAACTGAGCTCATTCTCCCATTACCCTCACCCATGTCTCCCTCGTCACGCGGCTAAACGTGCCACAATGCTCGATGAGCTTTCCCCTCGATTTTTCAATGGCAAATGTCAGACGTCCTATACCAGAATGAACGAATCGAATGGAATCCCGGCGGCGCCGCTACGTGACACCTTAGAGTTAAGTATTCAATTTCGCAACACCACACGTACTCGTGCACACCCGAATCGGCCGGCATAAACAGGTATTTCCGCTCGGTCTTAGCTCGTGTTCGCTATATTCATCGTCTCTGGTGTTAATTCTTGTTCGTTCGGTGTGCACGCTGCTTAACACACGATTTACCGTGGTATATACTTTAAATTGAACTCGAGAAATCATTAGTTTATAAATCTTGATAAAACGAACAGAAAAGATATCTAGGATTTTTTTCTCTATCGTGAACATTTACAACGGAAAGTTTAGCTTGTTTTTGGAGTCGCTTTGTAATCGATGTTACGGGAGTAGTGAAGTTCGTTGATCTGCGCAGTGAGGCTGCGCAGAGCGTCATAGTCCCTAGATAATAGAACTAAGGCTTTAAAAGACAAATTGTTTTTTTTTCGCTATTAATATTCGAAAGAAAGTAATTCTTATTTCTTTGGTGATCCTCCGAAGAATGTACTTTTGCCTGATTATGTCTGTTTGTACTCAGTTCAGATTCATAAATACAAACATAGTTACTTTCGTGCTCTCGGTGTGCACGTGGCATGAAAGGCCACGCGTACACCATCTGTGAGCCGGGAAGCCAATTCAATTCAAGCGCGGTCTTTTAAATTCCAGTAACGTCCTTGTTATCGCCAACACCAATTAACGTTATTACACAATCGATATAACACCCGACCGCCGATTATGTTTCCCGTTTCTGTTCCGAGAAACGTAGGAAACCTCGGAGACGACCTCTATGCTTAGACAACCGTAAAATTTGATAATAACACCCAAATACTCACTTCCACCTTCTTCGACTCCTGTCGCACAAACTCGGGTTCAACCACCTCCGGCTTCCATCCGTAAGAAGAAAAGTGGTTCATTTTTATTTAACTACGAAACCACCCGTATCCAAATTTCTGCAATGTCCTCTTGCGTTAGAGTTTGGAGTACCACTAATTGCGTTTAAAAGCCCTTACTTAAATGAAACGTACTCTTCGTCGAAAAAACGACAACGGTAATGTCATTGTGCGAAGAAGAACGACTTCCTGTAACGTTATCGCGACTGATTAGCGAGAATCTGTCAGTTCCGGAGCACCGGCTCCACACGGTCCTTTGATCGCGCAGACACCTGACGCACTGCACAAATTTTCAAATGTTTCCCAATACTACAGCGTGATTGGTTGCAAAGTCATTCACGACGGATTGGTACGAAGGAAATTTCGCGACCTTGAGACTGTGTCACAAATTGAACTTGTATCGTTGAACCTTTCGGCTTTGTTGTACGGCGCGACGTTCGTCGGACGATGTCGACGCGGGTGACGAACGACTGACTTGATTCAACAGCGTCTACCTTAATATCTCGGAGTTACGTATACATATGGCCGCGATATAGTTCACCTGTTATATAGATAGTCTTGTTTTTATTGCGGTTTCGTAACTCCTTTAGTCACTGCTGTCGTGTCTAACCGTTATCCTGTATCAGGGACGCTCCTACTGTTATCGTAATAAAGTCTGAAACGTGGTTTTTACTTGGTTTTTTTCATTGAAAAAAAAAGTGGGACAGTATTTGAGAGGCACATGTGACGAGTAAAATGGAGACAAAAGTGAGACTTGTACGGTACAAAGTGTTATGAATACTGAATACGTTTGATGAAAAGTGTCTAATTTAGACTAGGTCGATTGTTAAGTATAGGTTACATTGTTCGTTTGTCCTGAATGGTGTAGGTATAGTATATTTTAGAATAAATATTAAATACGTCACCGAGTATTTACAATTACATAATTTTACTATGTTTATTCAAGTGATATTTATAGTGTGGTTCCGTGTATTCCGGTGTGCTTTCATTATATTGGCATAACTCGATATTTATACATTTCTAATGAATAAGTAATTGACGTGATCAATGAAATAGGTCATACTTTGTACCAATGATATGTATCGATTTGTTATTTCTATTTAGTATAAACGGTAATTTTATATGATTTAGTGAACGAATAATTCAAATATCTACTATTAAATGCAGGAATAACAAAGCGATGAAACATTATGGAATTGCTTATTAAACATTTCATGGATTATTATTTCTGTTTGTATCTTTATCAAATCGTTTTTCGAGGCTTATTGGTTTATTCAAAAACAGATACCGGTTATTAAAAATAAACCGGTTAGTCATCCTATACCACACCTACTTTAATATTTACTTTAAACTGTCGGCCATTTATCCATTTATACAAAAAATCGTTTGTTTACACAGTGACGATATTACCGACAATATGTGATCCACTTTTCTTGCTTATCATTGTGTATATTGATTTTTCAAGCTAATAAATTCTTATTTTTGAAGAACTAGCATTACAATAAAACGTTTATTCAACTTTTTATATTCGACTACCAGAAAGAATAAAATAACACGGACAAATTACCTCTACTATAATCTGCTAGATATTAATTAAAGTATAAAAATTAGACTACGGATTTTATGCACTTATCGTAAATGTAAATATGCAGAACACGATATAGTAAAAATTTCAGAAAGGCGTATATCAATTCTACTTTACTTTGAACCTAACGAAACATTTATTAAAGAAAACGAAACTGTAACATAACTTCAGCTTACGAAATTAATCCGCAAAAGTCTGAATTTGCATAAAAAAAACCGGCCGTCTAATAATTACACATATTCCATTAATGTTCATAACTAATTTCTGCAAGAAAAGTAATGTTTTTTTTTAAAAAGTTACACTTTTCCCGGTTATGTAATGAAGAACGGCTTATTCTGTATAGAATTTTTAATGACGTTATGATAAAGATAGTAGAGACATCGAACCATTAAAGGGGATAAGCGAAAGTGGGCCTTGGCGATGCGTCACAGTGTTTTCGACCCTCAAACTTGGCCCGCTGTGTCACTGCCTTGACGTTGACCCAGATAACCGGTTTATGAAACTATATAGAGATCTCAGAAATGATTAAATCTCTCCATATTTGTACATCTTTTAATATCTCAGCTCGAAATATCCGGCGAAAATGTTTTCATCATTTGGTAAATCTTTCAACAATCTAGCAAATGTCCATGGTACATGCAGAACGTTTCGTCTTAATTACCCCATGTGCCATGTGCATATACAGTGGGTGATGAAATTATTAGTCACCTGCATAAATTTACCATTTTGACTGTACTTTTGCATAATTACACGAGCCAAGAATTTCTTTCATGTATTTCTAATGAACAGTTGATAATTAAAAAGTTATCCAGTGTAAAAACCTTTTTACGCAACACACAAAAAAGATATTTTTTGTACTGTGGGCTCTATTAATTCGATCACTCGCTATAATAAAAATTACCAGAAATATTAAATTGTTAGATTAAAATGGAAATGTTTCTATTAAAAATAGCCCCATAGCTAAAAATATATTAGATATTGGAAGCTTAACATCACTTTTTTCTTTAGATGTAATTCAGCATTCGTTCAAAAAGCTATCACTGTAATACTCCCACGTGAATTAAATTCAACCGAAATTAAAACCAAACCGAGGAAATATGTTCATCTATTGCTATAATACTGTAACATACAATAACAATTATTCAAGAATACTCGTAGTAAAAAGCATCGATCAGAAATCAAACTTCGATTTCAGAACAAATTAACGCAAATCATCGCACAGGGGTAAAAGTGTGATAAAGACAATGACCTATGTTAGTCGAAGTTATTTAGCACTAGAATTACTCCACCCGTCAAAATTACGAATTTCCGATTTTTTATTTTACAATTACTGAAACGCTAGAGATACTTTCATCGGAATTTATGTTAATGTCTAATTTCTTATACACGTCATATTATAGTATACTAAGCTATATTGCACTATATATTACACAATTTAACTTGGCACACATTCAACGCTGGTAGTTCTAGTGTTAAAGTCTAGGTTAATACCCAATTTCCTATATACATATTTTGTCTCAATATTCATCAAAACATTTCTTCAGTATTGCCAGTAATTTCGCCAACAATCACACGAATCGAACAAAACCTCTACACATGTTTACTCCAAAAAAATCTATTCATTTTATTAAATTACCAATAAATGCAATTCCTCAATATTCTTGCGCAGTGCGGCAGATATCTGTACGACCGTAAAAATCCACTACCCTAATTTCTAAATGAAAAATATCACGAACGAGTTCATTTCCTGAATAAAAATATTCAACAACCATGTACTCAATTTCCCCTTTTTCTTTTCTTAAATAACACACAATGGACGTGTATTCGAATTAACCCCGATAATTTGTTCACGCAAAATAATCAACATCGATTGCACACCTGAAGATGATTATTCTGTCGCAAAATTCTGATAACAGATGTTACAGTACGCGGGTACATAGATAAGGGAAATGAGTATCGATCAGAAGTCACACCCCTTTAAGGTGCGTCGGCAGCCTCGCGATGATCAGGGTCACTATGATACAACAGAATTCTTTCTCACCCCCCGTGTATCCTCTTTCCTTCAATCGTCTAAAGAAAACGAAACGCTACTCCAGATGTATTATTCAAATTTCATGACTGGTCGGTGTTCGAACGCGCGCAATACGAATTGTCGTTGCTTTATCACTGTGTGTTCACAACATGTCGCTTTGTGTAACCGAGACAGATCCTATCCAGGATTATTTGCTGTCCAAACGAAGGTTCGTACGAGCAGCTGTCACGAGGTAGTCCTGTAGCTGCGTAGGACCGACTTCAGAGCCGAAAAGCACGCGATACACTGACCGAAATCTCCTAAAAGTTAGATGCCTGGAACGAAAGCATCATCCCCGCTCAATGGACGCGACCACGACCGCGTCGGCGTCTCAGTGCTAACAATATAGCGTCGAACATGTGCACATGTACAGGGTGGTCAGAGAAAAAAGGGTTTTTGGCCCCGCCCCGTCCAGAAATTATTCAAACACATTCGTCAGTTACTACATAAAATCTTCTGTTATAAAAAATAAATACATGGAACACAACTAAATACAGAAAATACAATACTATCCTCATGATGTGAAAGTATTAAGTAAAGTTGTATTAGAATTAAGCTCTTTTATTTTAATATTCTTCTGTAACTAATAATCCTGTAACATCAATTGAAGGACAGGATGTAATAAGGGGACTAGCGCTCGAGGATGCAGAAAATATTTTTGCAGAAAAAACTAGCAAATTGAAGCTTATATTATGATAGATTTTAACTACAAGTATCTGCATACAATATACTCTTGGTTTTATTCAATCTCAATTTTTTTTTATTCATAAGAATTATGTTTATATCTTTCTATTCTTAGTTTCGGTGTTAAATAAATACGTAAATAACTATTTTAAAACGTGTAAGTTTATTTTCTGCAACCCACGTACACCCGCGAGCAAACTCGGCTTCCACTAGGGAAAAAAGTGACGTAAGAGAAAGGCCTCCTACCACTTGGTATTTCGAATTACTGAAATATATGCCAAATTAACATTCGATTTAACATTTATTTCATTTCCCTACGTTACTTTTTCCCTTAGTGGAAGCTGAGTCTGCTCGTCGGTGTACAGGTACCTGATGGGAAGTTAGGGGAGCTGCCCCCCACACAAAAATCCTAGTTACGCTAATGGTGGCGTTCCTAGCACTGGTGTCACTCGTTGCGGTAATTTATGTTCAATCTACAGGATTAATGTAATGTTCGCCATTTCTGTATGTAGAGACTTGTCTTAAATCTATTCAATAGTTCGAAAGTAGCGATTCTTTCTCATTCAATTTTTACCGAACGGTTCCAAAATTACAAGGTTTTCGCACTTTTGCTTTGCTCTCCTCTAAAGTCTGAAAAGTGTCACTTAATCTGGCTCTGGGGTCTAGATATTCGTCATACATCATTTGTTGTATGAAGTATACTATAATTCAACATATGCATACCACTGTTAAGACATTTTTAAAAAGCTAAAATTTCTACCTATAAGTCGAAGATTTTAGGTGCTTGTAGTACTCACCGAGTGGATTAAATAATGTCCAATCGATATAGGTTCTAAAGTCAATCCTTTCGAAAAAAAATACAAAAGTTATTTTTCACATTTGTTATAGATATTCAATATGTGCTTCCTTTCATTTCAATACAAAAGTGACATCTACGGATCATAGATCGACGTACATTTTCGAATATTCCTTCCAGTATCTTGTATTGTCCTTGAATTAATGTACTCCTAAACCAAAACTTTTTTTGAACACCCTGTATACGTACAGTTGCGTGCAGTGTTCCAGACGGGTCACGTGGTTAGCCCTGAGTTTGACAGAGCCAAGGCAAAGATGAAATTTACAGAAACATGTGCCGTGAAGCGAAAACATCGAAGATACCTCGTAAAAGGGGTTTTCGTTCTTCGAGCTGTTTGTGCTTTGATATATGTATAGGACACGAGAGCTTGCAGTTTAACCCGTTTGTATTCGATGATGAAATAGCGTGTCGAATTTGGCTGGCTCGTATCATGAAAGATGGAGTATGAATCGAATAAAGTATAGATCGTTGTATTATTACAGCGAGAAACCTACTTCAATTTCATTTCGAATAAACGCAATAAAGTTTTTATTCCTGGAGATCGAGCAAAGTCTTTTACTTGTTAGCCCAAGTTTGTAGCAAACTTATAATCCAAATTTATTTATGTGGAAATTTTCATAGTAGTTTGGAATATATTAAAAATTCATAGTACAAGTACAGTTTTTTTAATATATTCCAAAAAAACTAAATAGTGTAGGAGTAAACAAGTTTCTTTATCACGTAGATTAACTAACTGTTTCAACTGTTTGAAGTATTCAAGTGAAGAAAACATTTTGAGATCTCACTACCTATTTTCAATAATTTTTTAGTAACAATCCTGGTCATAGAATATCGACGACGTAATTAGTTAACATTAATCTTCTAAAACGCGTTCTTAATGAATAGTACAAGTTGTAGAAATTTTCTATTCCGTTGGTATTGTAAATATTGACACAATCCACTTGTGTTTCATAATGTATGTCTACATACTCGATGCTGTAATCCGTTTCACAAGTGTAGGATCGATATGACAAGTACCTATAACCTAGATATTTTTTTCAGATAATCCAGTTTGAGTGAATTTGTGACATTATTTTGTTTTACTATCTCGACAAAACACTCGATCCATACATGAGTGCTTTATCTTGAGTACACTTTCACTTGATAGTAAATGATTGTTTCATTCATAATAATAGCGATTTACGTTATCAAACAAAGTGGAGTAGCAGATTTTCCTATCTTACTTAAAAGTTATTTCTGATATTGTAAATAGAGAGTATGACAGATATCATGGCGTAAATAAAAAGATTCTTTCATCTGAATCTTACAATTTCATTTTCCAATTGTCAGCTCGTGTGAATTTCTACAAAAACCGGATAATGTGATAATAGTCACAGTGTTTACAAACAATGACATAAATAGAAGTACCATTTACCGAACAGACAATTTTTAACAATTTTTTTGGGGAACTTTGAAAATTGATTTTCTCGAAAATGTAGTCTTAAAAATGTATTAAAAAAATGGTACATTTATATCTTATCGGAGATACTACGACTTCTGCCACACCCTATATATCACTTTATTAATATTCTCGATAAATAAATAAAAAGAATATCTGCTTTATCGTCCATGGACTATCTTCATATTTTAAGCATTGCATGTTCTTATGTGAACTTTATATGAATTTTTCGTTCCGAGTAATCATGAAATAGAAGAATTTTGGAAATTCTCTTTCTTCGTCGTTTCTTTTCGAGGAAAATTTTAGAATTCAACAGCATCATGTTACTTGGAAGTCAGAGAGCAGTAGCGGTACTATTTTTAAATTTGTAAAGGGAATTGCTATTCGTGATATCTTGACTCTTGGCAGGATGAACGTTATGTTCTTCGTCTTGCCTTATCACTCCTTAAATATTTATAATATCGAGAGTAATAGGAAGATCATTTTAAATAAAGTATAAAGATAAATACAAGATGTTTAAAATAAAATATGTTTAACGGAAAGTATTTTGTGATATTGCAAATATAAAGTTTTAGTATTCATAGGATAACACCCTCGACTGGTGTTCGTTCACTATAAATTATAAACCGAACAGAATTATACTATGTACTTCATAAAAATACGATATTAATCATTTCTTGATTAATTTATCACTATGTTGTATTATTTTGAACTTGATCCCCCGAATATAGATTCATTCTACTATTAAACACTGTTGGCTTTGTACGAATTTATGATAAGAATTAATTTATCGTATTATTAACCCCTGGTAGATACCTATACTTCATTCCAACACCCACTGAACCACCAGTGAAAATATACAAGGAAATCTTATTAGCTAGAGCTCGAATTTGAGAGCACAC
Organism: Dufourea novaeangliae; assembly: GCF_001272555.1. Taxonomy (NCBI): domain Eukaryota; kingdom Metazoa; phylum Arthropoda; class Insecta; order Hymenoptera; family Halictidae; genus Dufourea; species Dufourea novaeangliae. The sequence goes on along the minus strand of NW_015373950.1, from coordinate 1,198,637 downwards.
AATTTCTTACTAATAGTTTTACTTTGCCTTTATATAATTAATAATTCTTTTATATTATAATACTTATATAATTATTAATTATTTTCTTTATCAGTCTCATTGAAAAATTATGGATTTCTAAGATCCATCTTAATCATATGTGTCAAATGTTTTCGTAAAAAAAAATCGTTTCGTCGACACACCAATAATGTTGACTGGACGTTTGAACTTTTTCTATTTGCTATCCTTTCCTTGTACGACAAACAAAAATTTATGCGTTTTCAGATGATAAACTGTCAAAGCAATGAAATATTACGACAAAAATAATCTAATCAAGGAAAACGCATGTTGCATTTTGTTTCAACTGTAACGTATTGCTACATCGTGCCTAATAATTCACGCAAGAAGACGTTTCTGGGAATATCTGTTTGCCAGAAGAGAATAATGTACTGTTTCGTAACTGCCTCTGTCGTGAACTGATGCCTCGAAATGCATTTTCAAACCTCAAGATAGACGATCCCACTGACATGATCGCCATTAGCTTGATATGTCGGCTATTCTCATATTTTATCGTGGAATGTTATCAGACGTACCTACTTGCTAATTCTTAAATATATTTCCTAAGCGTCCGAGAACATAACTATACAATCGATTAAATTCAACAAAATTGTTAATTAATCGAATATTCTGTTCCGTACGAATCAAATTTAAATAGAAGTATGCTTAATTATCAACCCTGTCTAGATTGATAAACTGGCAAGTTAAATATTGCATACAAAATTTGTGAACCTATCCTAAGTAAGAATTTTTTCATCCCTCTTTTAAGCCAACATGGATACAAAATTTCATTCAAAAAAGAATTTATGAACAAGAATAGTGTATGTAGAATATTCATAATCTTTACTTGATTATACAGTCGTGTATATAGAATAATATTTTATTTCCCCTACATTAGGATATTGCCTTGCTCTTCCATTACAACAATCTCGAAATTTACAACGAAATAGCAACTAAAAAGTTTTCCCATCCCTGCTCATACCTTCTATTATCACCACCTACACTTCTAAACACTTTCTTTTTTCATCATCATCCCTAGACTGTGGATTTTTCTGCAAAATAATATTTTATAATAGTAAATAATTCATAAAGACAAGAGCAAACGTAAAAGTTTAATTTTCCACTTAAGTATCTAATTGGTGTCACATGTAAATGCAAAAAAATCCGCAATTTAGTCATCAGAGGTGGACACAATTTCCTCCGAATAACACGCAGTAAAAATTAAAAACGTCATACTGACCTTTAAAACAATTAAATAATATTAAATAATTGCTCGAGTGTCTACTCGTTCAAGAAGAAGTATTACTTTATTACAAAAATTAGAATTTCCACGTTTCACCAATGAAAACTCGCGAAGTACTTTATTATCTTTTCTTCGTTATTCGAAACTTTTTGCTCAGGTAACAAATTTCCCCATCTCAGCTAGTTATCACTGTCAGTGAAATCAATATAATCGCAAACCCCATAAATAGAGGAACCTGTTATACTTTGTGTACATTTTTCCTTTTTTTCTATTTTTTCAAAAATTCTAAATAATTTACGCACTTTGTAGATCGTATATAGTTTACTGCTTAATAAGACACATGACTTAATTTCTGTAGAACGATTCCAATATACAGTTTGATTAGAATTATAAATGATTAAAGAAAGAACGGTAATTATGTCCATGGTACAACCCCCTGTGTGCTTCGGATATAGTATTTGCTTTTGTTAATCGTGTATGAATATATATTTTTTGCTTTACAATAGTGCTTATAATATGCGAGGTATTAGGGTTATTTAAATCTCTAATCTTATAATTATTTTACTACCCTCTTAATCAGTCTTTACGGCATATCTAATATTTCTATGTTTTCTAGTCTTTCCAACTTTTTTATTCCGTTTTTATTACGGGGCACCTTAATAATTTGCTTACCTGTCTAGAAAAAAACGAGATAAAATATCGGAAAAGAAAATACAGACCTGTTCAAGGTACAATACTCTACAAAAATGACAAAAACAACTTCGTGTCATTTATAGATTAGAGATTAAGCCCTTCCTTCTACAGCAATCTATGATTAAATAAGTTACGAAACTATATTAAAATAACTAGTTGTACCTTTACGAACAGGAATAAAGGTATTTACAAAAGTTTAGACGAAAAAAGAATAACTTTTGACGTGAATAAAATCTTCAAATCGTTGTAACGCCTGGACCTGCGACGCGAGCGCTTGCAAACCAACGTTTGTACGGCTTTCCGCAGATTATATATAAACTAGTATTGCCAATTTTGGAAACAAAAAAATTCCACGAACATTTAACCCCTTGCCCTATAGCATCGAGTCAGACACGTGTTGACGATTTGAAAATCGATTCAACAAGATAGAATATTATTCGGTATTCTTTGAGTCGAAGTTAAGTGCCACGTTGCTGGTATTAATATTTAACTTTTACAGTAAAAATACAGTTATGATAGGTACATGTACCCCGTAATTCCTTTAGTTTCTGGGAAACTATCGATAACAATGTGATCCGGGGGACTGCAGACGTCAAGAAAGTCGTAGGGCAAGGGGTTGAAATTGGATATAGGACCGTGGTACAACCTTGTCCGAGGTATAACAATTTCCCCCTACTCACAAAGAACAACCAAACACGTAAAAATCACTCTTGCGGAAAGTCAATGAATAAGGATAACACACGGGGCCGATCGTAGCGATAAAAAGGAAATCGTGGCAGAGACAGTAAAACCGGGTAACAACCTTGGCAGTAGCCCGACTAAAAATATGAATCCGTTATATACGTTATGGTCGACGCGCGACGGGGTTCGTTTCACGTTAAAAGCTGAATTTGGCGGCGTTCCAAAAGCAGGGACTTGGAAAAATTCTCCCCACCCGCTGACATTACCGGACCATCGCGAAGCGGCTTGATTTCAATCTGCCGCCGCGCGGTTCTCGTTTCGATCTCGCTGAATCGTCTGGGTGGAGTCGATCCAACTAAATGGACTGTGAAAAAAATTCATTAAATCTAGACAGACGAAATAGAGGAAAGACGAAAGTTCATTGGTGAGACGCCAGGATATCTCGCTGAAAAATCGGTTCGGGGACACGGTTTTCCATGTGTTTTAAAATGTTCGCCGTATAAGATTGTTGTTAAGAGAGGAATAGTGTAGCCACACGAACCTTGAAAACGGCGCTCGCTGGGTGATGAACGTCACCTGAACCGGATAGTCCTCCTCTGAGCAACCGCGAGAGAAGATTGTACCGGCCATATGTGGACCACGTGTCCTCCGGAGGTTGGAACAGGGTTGGATTCCTATCGAATAAATGGCTTTCCTTGGTGAAACGATGACTTGTGGAAATTATTTTAAAATTGTGCTGATTGTTTTCTTCTGTCGTGTTCTCTGACAGGAAAGGCTGGGGTTGTGGCTTGGCTGTTTCGGTGTTAACCGACCGGGCTCTGTTGGTGTGCTCGATGAATACGTAGAAAGATGAAATGTTGTGGAAAGTTGGATTGAGAAATGGGTTTGTTAGAAAATTGTCAGAATAGGTTGTATACGTTTATAAGAAGCCTGATATGTGGTACTTGGAATTGAATCGTTATTTGTGTATATTCTATCGAAAGTTCTGTGAGCTTCGAAGTAAATTAAAATACTCTTTGACTTAATGAAATTTTGTTCCAACACCGAATATTAAAGAATCTATCGAGGATATGTCAATTAATTGTAATGTACAATTAAAATTTATAATTGATTAATATTAAAGAGTATATTGTAAATGCAGAATATTGAATGTGAAAGCAGCAGTGAAAACTTTACGGCGTTTTGAGTTACAAGTTGTTAGACGTGCCTCGTTTACGCATGTGCTTGCACTTCCAGGCCGATTCGAGTTATATCGAGTAGTTTGAATGATTTCAAATAATAAATCTCGTTGAAATTAACAGTTTAAATTACACATACAATCTGCCCCAGTCTTATGCACATAGTAATAGTGATTTTACCATTGCTAATTTAAAGCATTTTCGAGCTTATATAAACCCAACATAGTCGACATATTCCTCACATACCGACAAAATTCGATGGTCTAACACTTCCATTAACTTTGTAACATTTTTCATACATACAAACATATTGAACTTTCTTTGTTACTAAATCATTAATCTGTTAACCAAGTGATGTTTCATGTTACGACAAAGATGAATAAAACGTAGTTTATACTAAACACACGTCATGATCAGATTTGTGACTGAATGTGACTGTCGAGTTAGCTTAATAATCGTTCTTTAGTTGTCAAATAGGAGCGTTATCAAAAGAATTGTCTAGATTCAATATTCTTCATGCCAAATAGTGATCAAGGATAAACAACTTACCCTTTCAAGAATTTGTATGTTTTCGGGGTGTCGGTGCCGTCAACGATGGTTTTCACGTAATAGTAGGAGTAATTCGACATCTCCCTAATCAAGATACTTTGGTAAATATAGCCACGAGCGTGCGGAACCACACGGTAGGCCCCAAGATTCCCGAAAGGGCGGCACAAACGTACTGTTCGCCGAAAACTACACTCGAATTGTCGTCCGTACCCCTTCTTCGTTCCATCGTTGCCACCGTTTTCTCTGCCTTGTCGGAAAGGTTTCCTCGTTCACGCTTGTCTATAGTTTTCGGATGGCTGTATTGTTCGCAGCGTTTGCGAGCGGCCAACACGTCTGTCACTAGAACGGATGGCCCACGAAAATGATTCAAAGCATTGTCTCACTGGCATTTTGTAAGTACGTACCGTTAAATAAGGATAACCTTGTGTAACTTATAATAATCAGTGATGAGCGAAACTTTAGTCGAATAATACGTAGTGAAATGCAACAGTGTCTAAGATTGTCATTTCGATCTTTAAACAGTTAATGAGATTGAAAAATTGTTTGCTAAATGTCTACTTATTCAAGAAGAAATATTATGTTATTATGAGAATTGGAATTGCCACGTTTAATCAATTGAAAATGGTGAAACGGTTTTTCATCTTTTATTCGTTATTGGACATTTTTTTTCTTGACAATGAATTTACTCGTCTTTGCTTATGATCGATAAGTGATATATAAATTATGTCGATGTTCTTAATATTCGACTATACTGTTTATATGAAACTTGTTATCACAAAAGAAGAAGAAAAATAAGAGAACTGAGATCTTACTATATAGGTGAAAAATGGACATAAGAAATGCTTTACTTCTTTATTTTATCATTGTTTATCTGTTATCGTGTTTAGTAGTAACTTTCGATTAACGAATATTGAACAATAATTTCTATATATTTTGAATAATGAGAAATTTGAAATTATGTATCTAATAATTACATAATATGATAGCATTTATGTGATTATTATAATTATTGTAAATACAACAATATGAATTTTTATACGAAAGTATATTGGTACCTAAAGGTGGTAAAACAGAATACCTGTATTTCTCTTTACATGTAATATTTTCTTTTAAATTCAAATTATATTAAGAAATTCATTCAGACCGATGTGGATGAAAATTGCAACATCAAAGAAACCCCAAATTGAACTGAACGATTCAATGTAATGTACTTCTGTTCTGAATGCAAAACTGCAAACAAACTGTCGATGACAATACTATTAGTATTTCATTAATGAAAAATATTAGCATGCCACCTCTTCTTTCTAATTAATTAAAGAATCCATTAACAAACAACACGTTCAAAAGCTACTATTCTTCTCCTTCGAAGCTAAGCCGAAAATTTTATAATCATGTAATCAAACTCTCATATGAAATTTAGTATTTTACTATTATATCCACATAATATCACTGTCACATTAAGTCATTACATCGCTACTTTAAGTCGCCAGACAAAAAAGGAAACAAAACCATTATATTTCATGAAACAGCAAAGACAGATTCGATTCCAGAAAAACATCGCTGCCTTCGCTTACAAAGCTCTTCTTCAAACGAAATCAATAATATGTATGATACTTCGTTATATAACGCTCGAACGGACATATCCACGCGATCTACTCATTAAACAATTAAGCAACAAATCGAAAGACAAATGGATACTACGCGAACGCGTCAATTTATGTTTCCGTCAGATCAAATCGAGTATTAAATCCACCGTTCCAAGGATACTTCAGATCTATCGAGAATGATCGAACACACATGCGTACGTTGTATTTTTCCACAAACATGTCTTTATTACGTTTCACGTACAGATACATATATGGTGGTTGACTTTCATACGCTGCGCGTACGTAAAGTACGTCGTCGTTGTAAGAAAAATAAAAAAGGACCAGTGCTCTCTCTTTTCGTTTCGTTATTTTTTTCTTTTTTATGTCTCGTCGAAAGTCTGTCTGCCCAACGGTTTTCATTGTTTCTCGCTACGTAGATCGTATACAATGAGATCGATGTTACAAACACGGACAAGTTTAGCGATGGATAATCAAACCGTTCAAACATGCTCAAGCTCCCGACGAAATGTTCAAATGGTTCAAAGATTTTTCGATCATTTTTAGCATTTCAAACAATTCAAACCGTCGAAACGTTCGAACACCGTTTGAACGTCTTTTGTTTGAAAGTATCCAAACACCGTTTGAACGTCCCCCATTTGAGAATATCCAAACATCGTTTGAACCTCTTGCGTTTGAAAGTATCCAAACACCGTTTGAACGTCCCCCATTTGAGAATGTTCAAACACCGTTTGAACGTCTTGCGTTTGAAAGTATCCAAACACCGTTTGAACGTCCCCCATTTGAGAATGTCCAAACACCGTTTGAATGTCTTGCGTTTGAAAGTATCCAAACACCGTTTGAACGTCCCCCATTTGAGAATGTCCAAACACCGTTTGAACGTGTTGCGTTTGAAAGTGTCCAAACACCGTTTGAACGTCTTTCGTTTGATAGTGTGCAAATACCGTTTGAACGTCTATCGTTTGAAAGTGTCCAAACACCGTTTGAACGTCTTCCGTTTGAGAATGTTCAAATACCGTTTGAACGTCTTTCGTTGGATAATGTTCAAACACCGTTTGAACGTCTTTAGTTCGAAAACGTTCAAACACGTTTGGACCGTTAAGTTCACGGACCCATCGTTACGGACAGTCCAATCGATTTCCGTCACGACTGCTAAACGAGTCAACGAGGTAGGCGAGAATACCTTATTTAATGTCTCCTCTCACGCCGTCAAGTGTTCAGGTAGTCTTTGGTTTTTTTTCACAGGCGAGAACAACAAACAGGAATCGGACACGATCCGTAGATCGATCGGTCACGCCGTTAATACATTTCTTAATTACATACATCGCTGAGATTCATTACGGTCGTTGTCCGGTTAATAATAATCATGAACGGATCGAGGATGAACGCGATTCGAACCGAGCCATCTTTCCTAGAACATACTCTGATAGACGTATGTATAATGGGTAATACAAAGGTTTTACAGGCATGTGTAGAAAGAACGTCGCGGACGTGTATTTTTTCATTTCTTCTCTTTTATCCTTTGGTGTAAATTAAGTCTTGTGTATAGCGTATTGTCTCTCGCTCTTTCTTTCTCTACCTCACAAACACACACACGCACACACACACGCACATACACACACACACACTCTTTAAATCTCTTTTATAAATATATCATACATTGAGTAACGTCGCTTGGAACCTTGTTTTTTTTAAAAAGAATTGTTTCACACATTACGGCTCGCGACCCTGACGATTCATCCTGCATACTTAAGGACAAGGAGAACATCTTCGTTTCACCTGTTATCCTTCTGCAGGAGGAACATCGATAAACTCGTAACAGCTATATATATAATCTACGTATAATTCTCTTGATAATTTATCATCTTATATATATACATATATATATATATATATATATATATATATATATATACATATATATTTATATCTGGAATTACAATGGAATGTATTCGTAGTTCATTATTACGAACTTTGTGCTACACATGTGTCGGTAAAACGTTTTATTCCTTTCTCGTACTGTGTTCTCATATCGGACACCATTAACAATAACCTGACGTGTACGCAGAGGTACCTATCACTTCGCGAGTACATACGTGTTTGTATGTGTTTTACCCGCGTGCTGAGAAAAGGGATTTAGTTGAATTTAATAACGGACGTTTATTGCAATGTCTTGTACCGTCTGGTGATGGATCGTAACTCGTCGGCGTGGTCTAGTGATAGGGGGTAATCGAACTGGTCAAACGCACTCGAACTAATAATGAAACGTTCAAACAGTTCACGCATTTCCAACACTTGAAAGAGTTTAAACAGTTCAAGCAGTTCAAACTGTTCAAACGTTTTTCCAACAGTTCAAACAGTTCAAACCGTGCAAACAGTTCAAACATTTTACGCATTTTCGACACTTCAAATAGTTTAAACAGTTCATGCAGTTCAAACAGTTCAATTAATTAAAAGAGTTTAAACGGTGCAAATACTTTCAATAGTTCAAATGTTTTTCAAACAGTTCAAACGTTTCTAAAGCAGTTCAAACTTTCAAACCGTTCCAACGTTTCTCAAGCAGTTCAAACAGTTCAAACGTTTTTCAAGCAGTTCCAACAGTCCAAACCGTGCAAACAGTTCAAACATTTCACACTACCACCGAACACTGTTCAAACTGTTCAAAAAAACCTTGCATTTGGAAACGTCTAAAGACGTTTGATGACCATTTGTTCACGGACCCCTCACTAGACGCGATACCTACTAACGACAGATTGATCTAACGATTATAGTACGCGTTTATACGCAGATCGTGTGTCCGTCCGTTGAATAAACGCAATTAAACTCTTCCCTCTCGTATGGACGAAAGTACCGTTCCATAGGAAACGAAAAATAAGAAGAAAAAAAAACAAGAAGCAAACAAACGAGTCGCTATAATTTATCGTTCGTTATTTCTCTGTTACACGATGTGTGTGTCAACACTTATAAAAGCGTCTCCTCGGAATGCACACGACGGGAGTATTCCTCGTCCCGTATCCAGTGATGCGACGAGGATTCCGCGACACGTGTCGCTACCGATACTGCCGTAATCGTAGCGGATCGTCTTAGCGATCTGTTGCTGAGGTACGCGCGCGTCGCCACGGCCACGGTAGGGGAGTCCTGTCACTCCCCCATGTACAAATCTCAGCAGGAGCATTCCTCTTCTCTAGGTAGCTGACGGACCAGAGGATCCTTCGTGTGAAGAACAGAGAGACGATAGTTCCATCATACATAGAACTGCGGTGAAACGAATTCATGGGTAAGCCAGAGTGAAGTGGAAAATGTACAAACTTGGACATCGAGTGTCACGTGCTCTGTGCAGATGATAATCCTGTGCACTCTGATCTACTCGGGTGATGTCACGAACAGAGATGGGTAGAATTATATTCGAATAGAGACGATTTGTAATGATTTCTCATTACAACAAATTTTTTATAATATTGAAAATATTAACTTTTCATCTGGTGAATACTATCTATTCTAGAAGTTAGGTCCCCTTTTTCTCATGCTGTATACATAAAACCCTATTAACCCTCATGTGGACAACCAAAATATTTACGGTTATTTAGCAATCGGAATACTTCTATTCTGACAGATTAGATAAACATAGATAATTTTACTTTGATACTTTTCCGAAACTCTTAGCTTTTCCTTCCTATAATATACCAGGTGCTGTTTTAGACAAGATAATACGAAATTCTAAAAGGAAATTTAGAAATGGGTTAGGTTGCCTACACAAGAGTTAAAGTGAGAAGTGAAAGGAGGAGTGCAAAGGATTATCTCATGAGCAAACAATAATGCACAATCGGAGATTTGAGGCTTTCACGACCTGGCATCATACAGTTCTCACTGTTGAGCAGGGCTTGAAACGGTTCCGAAAATAACTGTTTCAAACTGTTATTATAAAGATTCCGACTGAAACAATTATGAAGAATCTTTATTCTCAATAACTATTATGAAGAACCGAAAATTCAGACTATATCAGTTTCAGTTATAGTTCTTATATCAGCTCCCATATCAGTTTTCTAGTACAGAACGAAATGTTTACAAACAGTAGGCAAGAGCTCAACATCGGAACGCGTACAATGGCGTAGCATACGATACTCTCTGCAATATTACAGTTCGAATATTTCTTTAATTTTTCCTCGACTCAGATGAAAAAAAAAGTAACACATGTTATGTTATGATACTTACCGAATTCGTCTTGAAATCCTCTAACAGATAGGCGTACAAAAATTATAGGTGTATTTGCAAAAAATTGAAGGTGACCGTGAAAAATCATGAAAAAACAGAGTTGACAAAAAATTTGCTATAATCACGTTAAAGCTCTCTTGAAACCATGCTATACCTGGTAAAAAAAATTTCGATCGGACCGGTAATAACCGAGTAATCTCTACTGATCACGATTCGTGGTTCACCCTGTATAGGTAAGTTCTAAAACAGTTATGAACCGATTCTCGTAGCGATTATACAGAATTTTAAAGCAAATGAAATCACAACATATTACTCATACATAGATTACTGTACACATATAAGCATATCTTTTGCAAAGTCAGTGTGGTAAAATTTTGTTAAGCACTTAAAAATTTATATTAACGAACACTTTTCATGTTACAAAATAATTGTATGTGTACAAATGTGTACATATATATTTACTTACTTATTCATAATAATTTAAAAAAAATTGTGCTAATACATGGTAACCTATAGCTGTAATGTGTTGTCATTTCGTTTACTATATACTTCTGTACAATCATTACGTAGATATGTTCAATAACCGTTTTGGAACTTATATAGAACCTAAATAATAACAGTTATAGAACTGATATTGGAGCTGATATAAGAACCTTAACTGAAACTGATATAATCTGAAATTTAAGTTCTTCCTAACAGTTATTCAGAATAAAGGTTCTTCATAACCGTTTCGGGAACCTAAATTGATATCATAACAGTTTTTAAGCCCTGCTGTTGAGGCTTTCGGGTGTAAGCAGTGTCCTTGTGGAATTGTTTTCCCAACGTTTCGCAAGCATTGCATCTAGCTTCATCAGGGGGTCGAAAGACACACTGATACTTCGACCTCCTGATAAAGCTAGATGCAATGGTTGCGAAACGTTGGGATAACAATTCTACAAGGACACGGCTTACACCCGAAAGCCTCGACAGTGAGAACAGAATAATGCACAAATCGACAAAGATCGTTTTACGTTACAAGCAATTCTCAATGCCTCAGTTCCCATGTTCGATCTACAGGTGTGCAAGTACTCGAATTTCGAGTCAAATAATGATCGATCGGTCGAGCCAAACCGAGCGTTCGAGTTCTTCAAGCTACTTGAAATCGACGAACTGTTCGAAAAAAGTGCGAGGTACTTTAAAAACTGAAACGGTTCAAATATTCGAGCGCTTGTAAGACTTCGATTTACTTAATAATGAATTTTCAACTCGAAAATTGTTGAATTACTCGATACATTCCAACAGATTTTTAACTTCCGAGTTACTCGTAAATACTCGAATTACTCGAATTACTCGAATATTTGGCTATTTACTATCGAATACTAATCTAACTGTAAGGAAGAAAAATATAAGAGTCTAATTTAATGCTTCTGATTTATTTTCATGTTATCAAGAAGAAAACATACTTCCTCTACGTAATCAGATAATAATTTTGTACAGGCAAAATTTTTATCTAAATAAAAATTTGGAATAACGAATAAAAAATAGACTAATTTTGTTTGTTATTCGAAGTTCGGATTAAAATAAGTATAATTTTTCGACGAGTGTCGAATGAATAAATTTATTCGTTGAGAATTATCCGACGAATAGAAGATACTTTTTGTATTCAAAGTGTTTTATTCATAGTGTCGAATAAAATTTTCTTCTTTTATCTGTTCCGTGTAATTCGAGCAATTCGAATATTTACGAGTAACTCGAAAGTTATAGATCCGTTCAAATATATTCGAGTAATTTGAAAATGTTCGAGCTGAAAATTAATTTTCAAGTAAATCAAAGTTTTTACGAGCGCTCGAATATTCGAGACAGGTGAGTTTCTCAAGTAAGATCAATGTCCCGATTTCTGCTTAGTACGTATATATTTTATTTAATGTAAAAAGTTAAATAATAAATTAGTTACACAAAAAATTATTTAAACTAGTTCAGTATTTCCGTAGAAATGCTATAGGCAGCGGTTCAATAGATGGCAGCAGTTAAATAGAAATAAATTTAATAAGTTTGTTCGTTGTAAAGAACATGATTTGAGCGGTTCCGTTGCGATCGTGAGTTAGACGTGGACAATGCGTTTTTACTAACTGAAACTTACGGAATCTTTAATATTATTCGCCAAAGTTTGGTTTTGGCACTTCCATTTTCGCTGATTTTCGCTGAGCAGAAATAGGGACATTTCATATTTCATATTAAATCAACTATTATTAAGTTAAAATGTTTTGAAAAATACTTTAATTTAAATTTAATTATAAAAGGAGGTTCAAATTTTATATCTAACAAGTTCTTTTCTCGATTGTTGCATAAATAAATAATAAAAATAACTTCCTGCGATAGCAGAACTCTTACATAATTAGAAATAGGGACATTGACCTTAGCTCGCATTTTTTTCAAACAGTTCGTTGATTTCAAGTTGAACTCGGAAATTTCAAACGATCGACTCGACTCGAGCAATCGAACCGAGTTCGGCCACAGACGAAATATAAGAATAGACCTAACATACAATGTTATTTTTTATCCCATCTTTCGGTGGCGTCGGAAGCCCCCATACCATATCAGTATTACATTCCTTGGTAGCGAAACCGAAGCAATAATGTATGTACGTATTTCTATATACATTTATGGGTGTGTGTGTGCTGTGCGTTATCACAGTATCGAACGTAGTTCCTGCGTGATTTTCGTGGGACACCAAATCCCATAAGATGTCAGGTCTATTCTTATATCTCGTCTGTGGTCCGACTCAGCTTATAAATTACAAGAACTGGCACACCTCTAGTTCGATCAACATTCATCAAGTCCCCAAAAATTACCTTTTTGATCTCTATACTTCCAGGTGTGCTTGATCGTTGCGGTGGTGGTGTGAACGCGATCTTCTCGTACGGTATCGTGCCGCGACACAATGTGCTCGGGTCAAGACTGAGGGCAGCCTTCAGGGCGTTTTTCTTCAGCATCCCGTTCACGTTCGTCGGGGTTGTGTTTAGGCCGACGTGGCTCGGGGAACAGGTACGTGTGTTAGGCGACGTGTTCGTCGTGTCGGGCAGCGTGTCCGACGAGGCGACGATCAACGAATCGGAATTCGTGTCGGTTGTGGTTTGGCTCTCATTGCCGTTTCGTCTGTCCGCCTCGGTGATGTCGATCGTGCTGCTTTGATGGCTTTCGGTCTCCATTGGACGATCGTTGCCATTATCCGTGTATCCTAACTTACCGTTATTTTCGATGTCCGTTGAAGTTCGATGTACACTTTTCTCGTCACGATTATTCCCGCTGTCAGCCTTGTGTTTGCTCTGCAAACATAATCACGTGAACGATCCCACGTTCCCACCAGAGATGCGCAAACTCATTATCTAGATACAAAATTCTGAATAACGAATAAAAGATAACAAAAGTATTTCGTCATTTTTAATTGTTTAAACGTGGAAATTTTTATAATAAAATAATACCTCTTTATGAGTGAATCGACATTTGTCGAACAATTATTTAATCTCATTAACTGTTTAAAGCTCAGAACTACACTCTTAGATACTGTTGCTTTTCACTGTGTATTATTCGAATAAAATTCTGCCGAACTTTGGTTCCGACCGTATAGTGTCGTCGCGGGATTTTCCGGGTGGACTTTCGTCGACATGGCGACTAATTCTTGGAATGTTTCTTGTTTACCGAAAAAAAAAATGATTGGGTAGAACCGTACGGGGAAAGGTGTTAGACTTGTCGGCCACAGTAGCGATCTTCTGTTTTAGGGTACGTTTATGCTGGAGCTGTGATAAAAGCTATAATAGCGTCGATCGAAACGACGATAAAAGCTGCTAAAACATATTCTTTCTTCGGTTTGTTTGTAGTGGAGCTTTGATAATAGTGCAATTTCAGTCGTTTAAGGTTTCGCAAGGATGAAACATTTAAGGCAGTTCACACGTTTGGTGTCGTATCTAGCTCCATATGGCGCATTATACTTATTATCGAGTTTAACAATTTAATTTGAATAATTAATATTTTAAACTAATTCGAAATACTGGAATGAAAAAAAAATGTACAAATAAGGGCAAAAAACAAACGTTTTTTTCCTTATTGTAAAAAAATTCAATTTTTTTTTAACTTTTCGGAAATAAAAAGTTTGTCGAACAAACCAAAGGAAAGCAAGTACTTAAGTTTCCATACTTTGATCTTAATTTTTAGTTTTATTTGATCGTTAACGTATCTTTTTTTCCGTACCATCATAGTCTCCATAAAAAAATCTGTAACCACCTGATTTTTTATGAAAACGTCATTTTTCGTAACTAAATAAATAATGATTAACTTCTGAGTATCAACTACAGTTCCATAAAGCTCGTGTTAAACAGACATTTTTATAACACTTCTTTTTCAATAATTTTATCGTTGACCTTGCGATTTTTTAATAGCAATCGAAAGTTGAAGCTTTTAAGAATGTTCTTTTAAATTTTCAACTAAATTTATAATTATGAAAAATTTGGGTGAACAACCTAAAACATGAGTGATTCTGAAGAAGAATCATTATATTATTTTCGAGTTCTGCGAAATGCTATATTGAGAAAAGTCTACTCACTAAACGTAAATATTTTGTGCATTCCATTACTACTGAAAGATATGAACATGGAGAGTTTCATCATTTATAATATAATGACCTACGAAAATATCCTCAAAATTGTTTTGAACATATGCAAATGAAAATAGAGACCTTTGATTATATCTTATCAAAAACTATCAGGCATGATTTAAAAAAAGTGTGGTGCAATTGCCATTAACATCTACTAGAATTGAAAGCATGTGATACATATAAATATAATTAATGCAACAACGAAATATTTATGCTTACGTGTTGTATTTAATTTAAGGGTTACTTCATCCTATAATTTATCTAAAATAAATCTGTTATGGTGATCTGTATTTCTCTGATCCCATAATGGGGGTCTAATGAACACTTATTAATTTTTTAATATCCATTGTCGATTTGGTTGTGTACCAATGAGGACAACGGCGATAACAGCGAAGAAAAAGTAATATTTCTTTCTCGTCGCTTATATAGATAGATTTTTATAGATAGAGTTTTGTAGATAGATTTTTATAGATAGATTATATTTCTACTCTTTGTCCTTATCACCACTCTGACATAAATGTACCCTTATACAAATTATAAATCCGCATATCCGTTCAGAAATATTAGGATGTCCTTTTTGATAAAATAAGTTAAAGAAAGTATTTCGTTAAAATTAAAAACAAGTTATAGCAAATAAACAGTTTTATAAGTAATAATTTTTGTTGAGAATATAGGTCTTGTTTCAAAATGGAACTTCAGGCTATTCAGTAATTTAGTGGGCATAAAGTAATCTCCTCAGTACTGCGAGGGTTAATGTAGACATTACGTATTGAGCTTTACTGCATTTTAAAGAATACATTTTTAATATTATGAAAAATTGTGTAATGATTTTACGGGTTTGTCTCACGTGTGCAAAGAATCCTAATACGTGTGAATGGGAGTGAAAATCGTGTGAAGGTTTATTAAAAGGCTATTGTGGAAATAAAAAAATTTTATCAAAAGTACAATCAATAAGCGTGCTAAATTGATGAATATAAATCAGAGAAAATTGGTGAAGTAACTATTTCACTTTCTCACCAATGGTACACTTTAAATTCGAGTACTACGAGTAGATGGCTTCATAGATTCTCCACTTATTTCTGATATTTTATTCCATATTTTTCTTATACAATACTCTTCACCAACTGTTCAATAAAGCTTCAAACGACCTATTCATTCTTCTTTCTATTTGTAAAATATCCTGACGAAGTTCACCCAGAAAATTCTGGACCACCGTGTATACAAACAATAATGAAAAAGGGACATTGTAAATGCTAACGTGCCGATACAGTACTTTTTAAACTCAATAAAATATATTGTTTAACGATCACACATAAATATCGTCCAAAAATAAAATACGAGTCAACCAAAATGGCAGTTTTTAAAATTAAAAATGCAATTGTCAGAGAGCTTGCCTAGTTAAAAACGATAGAATATAACAAAACGTAATTCGTATAAGTTTAATCACTCGTTTATTGTTTAGATGTACCTCTGTATCATCGTTCTCATCGAAATTATCACGACTCATGTTCTTGCCGTATGTTTGGTCAGATACACCTGTACTGGAGCCGTATGGATTGGAAAGAACTCGTCCTTGAAGATCCGTCGGTGGTATAAATGCTCTTTCGTTCGAATGTTCATTTCTAAGATTGAACGAAACGTTAACAGCGGTTGCTTGAGCCATACGCTGGCTCGCTGATCGAGGATCAATGATTCGAGGCTGCATGTAGCCGCATGCGTCCAACTATAAAAATCGCAGAAGTTTAGTCTATCATAGATCTGAATAACTGAACATTTTTCCAACTGATACAACATTAAACCGATAATTAGAATGTAGTTGTGTGTAGAAATGTAAATTCTCGTTAAACAATTTCCAAAAGCTAAATCTACAGAGATAGATATATTTCCCTTGTTTACAGTTGCATTAAAAAAATTGTATTCATTATTTTAGAATCATTACCTGGCTGTGGTTTACAGAGCTTCCTATTAAACTCATTTATAACGAAGAGGTCTGATCCCATTCTACTCGTATTCAACCCCTTGGGTACCAATTTAATTCGAAGAATTTTAGCCGCACAGATTTGATTTAATTTTTTTTCTGCATGTCCTAATACATGTCGCGTTCGAAATTAAATCAACAACAGATTTCATCTAAAACTTCGTTTATTTCATAAAATGAGTGGCATAGTATTGAAGATCGATTCTGGTCATCGAAATATGTCACATATTGAAAAAAAAAAAACATTTAAGATATAACGATAACTGATTTCCCTGAAGAGTGTGGTATGTTTCGAAGTACCCAGGGTTAAATGCAATGGCACTTAGCATCTTTTGCATCGCCAAGCATCCTTGAACGTGCAAGTTTGAATTAGCCAAATATTGCTTCTAATCGACCGACGAGTTAAGGTGCGTATCCATTTGTTGCACATCACCGAATCGTATCACCATACGATCACATTTCTAAACGCAACAGTATGCAACGCTTGCCCATCCTCATCGATACACAACAATTATACAATACGAAGGTATACAACAAGTGGATACGCACCTTTAGACTTCATTTGATTCTGAATTTTAGCACCAGAAATATATGACCAGTTACAGACTGTACCTAACGGGTTAATTCACATCGTATACCTAATGATTTCTCGACAACAACGATAAAAAACGGATATACCTACTTCAGATTGTACATTGATACACTCTGCTTCCGGGTCCGGTCTCATGATCGTTGTCTCGCGATCGCAAATTGGCAAAATATCAAAATTAGGCGTTGGATGATTTATCACGTCGGGATCCTATGAACGTATGCATATTTCAGGATTAATCAATCGAAATTATCAGACGAATCATGGTTAATCGATAGTCACCTGTAAACAGTAACCAATTCTCTCGACAATGGTCGCGAAGCTAGGCCTATCGTCGGGTCGTGGATGCCAACATCGCGTCATTATCCCGTAAATAGGATCGGGACATCCAGCTGGCTTTTCCAATCGACCACCCGATGTTACCATCGCCATGGTTTCTCTATTGGTACACCCTGTGTACG
Organism: Dufourea novaeangliae; assembly: GCF_001272555.1. Taxonomy (NCBI): domain Eukaryota; kingdom Metazoa; phylum Arthropoda; class Insecta; order Hymenoptera; family Halictidae; genus Dufourea; species Dufourea novaeangliae. The sequence goes on along the minus strand of NW_015373950.1, from coordinate 1,180,783 downwards.
GTATGTAGCCGAAAGACATGATTTCCCACAATAAAACGCCAAACGCCCTACAAACGACAATCGAATCGAATACGAAATTTGATCGCGGTATTGTATGGTCTCAATCGTAAGTATTACGACGGTAATCGTGTTAACAGATTACAAGGAGTGCTTGTAACATTTTCAACAAACCGTGACAATTCAAACCAATTAAAAAAAATTTCAAGTATGAGGTTGTTGCCTAATAAATGTCAGTTTTAAAACGCAGCGTTTCAACGATTACGACCTGTCTTGAACAGAAGATTTTGAAAAATCCATTTCAATTGTTAGAATCTCAGCAACGAATTACAAGTTTCTTACTTTCATGTATAACGATCATTTAGGTTTACAAAATGAGACGTGTTGAAAAACGACGTTTATTGTCGAACTACGGATATTTATGTAAATACAGATTCTTGTGAAATTATTATACAGGGTGAACCACGAATCGTGATCAGTAGAGATTACTGTGTTATTAGCAGTCCGATCGAAAATGTTTTTATCAGGTATAGCATGGTTTCAAAAGAGCTTTAACGTGATTACAATAAATTTTTTGTCAACTCTTTTTTATTCATGATTTCTCTAGGTCACATTCAATTTTTTGCAAATACAGCTATAATTTTTTTACGCCTATCTGTTAGAGGATTTCAAGACGAATTCGGTAAGTATCATAACATAGCATGTGTTACTTTCTTTTTTCATCTGAGTCGAAGAAAAATTAAAGAAATATTCGAACTGTAACATTACAGAGTGTATCGTATGCTACGCCATTGTATGCGTTCCGATGTTGAGCTCTTGCCTACTGTTATTAAACATTTCGTTCTGTACATTGGAACACATCTGATGATATTTACTGATCACGATTATGGTTCACCCTGTATAAAGATTGGAGTCAAATAAAAATTTGTTTGTCTTATTCTATGATTCTTCCAAGAATCGATAGAAAATAAGAACCTCAATCCAAATGTTCGGTAACCTCTTACAAAAATGATTAAAACGTCACAGCAATGTATTTTCTGAGATTCTTCGTAACTAATATTACAATACAATCAGTGAAAAAGTTCGTTAATTCGTCGATTTTTATATTTTCAACAAACTGTCCTTTTAACGAACGTGACGTAAATAGAAACACGTTTGCCTTCGGTAGTTCCAACGTTAAACATTCCATCGAGAACTCACCAAACATCGGTCTTCGTCGTGAATATTCCGTCCAAGAAACTTTCCGGCGGCATCCATTTTATAGGCAGCATTGCCTTGCCCCCTTTCCTGTAATAATCGCTTCTGTAAATATCCTTGGCCATCCCGAAATCCGCGATTTTCACAACCCTGCCAGGCCCCTTGCACGTGAGCAAACAGTTACGCGCGGCGATGTCGCGATGAATGAAACGTGCGTCCTCCATGTATTTGCAACCGTTCGCGACGTCGAAGCCGCACATTATCAGATCCAGCATCGTCAACGACGTAGACCGATCCTGCCAAAACAGGAATCATACGCATGCACCCCATTGATGACCAGCGCCAAAAATTATGAGTTGTCCCTGTTTAAATTATAATCGAGAACGACACAGAGTTAAATGAAAGTAAAAAATAGAACTTAAAAGGTGAAATTAAGCGGTCGAGTGAATCGATTGTGACACAGAAATCTAGTACAGGAGCGTTTCGGTACCGCCGTCTATACGATGTTTGAGATAATTATGGAAACTGGAAGCTATAGAAATTTTCAAAAATAATATTTCTTCCTGATTCCACTGATGACCATGCATTTTAACCATCAGTTATCCCACTGGATCGAAGTGATCCAAAGTTTTACTTTTAAGTAAACTTAATCGAAATCAGTTGGCTGAATTATTAAATTTTATTTGACAAACAGTTATGACTAGACTGCGGATGGTAATGCAAATTTACAATTTTGGATACTAATGTAGAAAAAACCAAATTACACAGAAATTTCCTTTCTATACTATGGATTTTAATATGTTAATAATAATGCACAGATAATATTAAATATTAGAATCTTTAATTAGCTATGTATTGCAAGTAAGCAGTCTAGCTGTGACTCAAAGCAAGAAACATTTTTTCGAAATTTTTTTCCAGAATTTTTTTACTCATAATGCTTTAAATAATAGTTTTTATAATGAAAATATATTCTACCTCGGAGGTTTTGCGACTTAATTTAATAGATAGTGTTTAAACAGCAGCTGATTGAACATTGGTTTGGGTCGAATCTTTTTTTCACAGACGTTTGTAGGCCACAAGAAACGGTATAATTTTTATTTAACCGAGTTTTTGATATTTTTTATAGTTTAAGATGTATAAGCACTTACATAGACGAGCCGGCTCGGATAAAAGGGTGATTTCCTCCTTAAAGTAAAAACGGGAACGAACGAATTACAGCAAAATAGTAAGTCTAATGAACAGTTCTACAAAGTTGCATCACAATCGGCGTTTATCAGTCACCAGGATTTCCTTGTCAGTGGGACAACTATATACGTTCGAAAAAATAGGTATGACATCCGAGGATTGTAGAAAAAATAGGTATGATAACGCGTAGGTATCGCCGTGTTGCATAGATTATTTCTAAATATACCTATTAACGATAAATTTTAACCTAATGAAATGAAATTAGTACTTTTGGTAAGCAACCTATACAGCTAAGAAAAAAATGAATATTTCAAATGGCAGATAAACCATGTGTCGTAATGGTACGCTTGCGGTCCTCAGTGGATCAAAAAGGCAGATCTTGTATGGTATTTAGAAACGACGTCCTTGCAATTTTTAGACGTACCAATAATTCACTATACAGGGTGTCCGAAAATAACTTCGATTCCCGGAAATAATGGATTCCTGGGGCGATTTGAAACAACTTTTTCCTTAACAAAAATGTTATCCGAGGCTTTGTTAATGAGATATTAACGAAAAACCCCGACCAATCAGGGTGCGAGCTGCCGGCCGAGCTCTGATTGGTCGGGGTTTTTCGGTAATATCTCGTTAATAAAGCCTCGGAAAACATTTTTGTTAAGGAAAAAGTTGTTTCAAATCACCCCAGGAATCTATCATTTCCAGGAGTCGAAGTTATTTTCGGACACCCTGTATAGTTCCAACAGATTCAGAATATCTTTCCAGTCTTCTCTTCGGTCGAAATGTCGGAGGATGATGGAAACAAAGAATGATTACTCTTAAACTACGATAGGCATTCCAAATTAATTTGAAACGAATACAATGTTTAAAAATAATATGTATATGTAGTGGACTACTTCTTGGTACACCTAGTAGTATTATTATTTGATTTCATTCATGTTGAAACGAAGGAAATTCTACTTGCCTGGAAATTTATTTTCGTATTCCCTTGAATGATTATAATATGAAAATCATTTTCATGGGTTCATCGGGACAAGTCTCTCAGAGATTTTTCAATTCGTTTCGAAAATTGTGATTTTGATATACTGATAAAAGTAACAAATCTAATAAATTAATTTAAAGAAAAAAAAAAACGGAATATAAAAGGAGGAGCGTTTTAGTGTGCTTTAGTATTTACCGCGCGTGGTCTTTCCTCGCGGAGGAAATTTTTCAGGTTCCCACCGGCAAGCAGCTCCAAAATAATATATTTCGGGTTCTGATCGAAGGAGACGCCGATGAAGTGAACGATATTCGGATGATTGAATTTGCTCATAATTAGAGCTTCCATCATGAAATCGGCCTCTGTTTGAGGCCTCGAAGAAGATGGTATCGTCTTTACAGCGACAGGGTGTTCCTCGTTCCGTCTGTATTTGTAAACTCCTTGGAACACTTGGCCGAAAGCTCCTTGGCCCAGAGGTCTACGATACACATGAATAATTCGTTATTCTTTCTCTTAATCTGTACAGTGGAACAGGTACAGTGAATAATCCAATCAACTTATTCTTCCTAGCATTCTTCGATATTTCTAAATTGCGGGCCGTAAGGGAAAATCATTGTAGTTTTTATGGTATTAAGGGGTATTCCGATTCGGAGGGGTAACAAAATCAATTGTTTTTAAATGTATTTCCTTAAACTATAACACCTTGAAAATGTGTTCCCAAAGTGATATGCTTCAATTCATTGAAATGACGAAGTTATAACGATTTTAAGAGTCAAATTGGCTGCCATAGTATCTCAATAATGAATTCACCAAACTACTTCAGCTTCGATATATGTACATATAAAATGGACGTCTCTTTATCTTGTGAACCACTATTACCCCAATATCAGCAATAGTTTTTTTTATCGCCTGAAGAAGTCGCAAATTTAACGAATTTTTGCTTTACATGGCTGCCGTTTTATTAACAAATTTTTTTTCTGCTTCATAGTAGTTCACAATATAGCCACTTCTATGTGGATTAAGATTATTTTTTATTTTTTTTCCAATGAATACAACAACGTGAATCGTGGCAGCCATTCCGAGCAATACGCTGCAAAGAGCATGTAATAATTTTGTTGATATAAGGGATAATTGTACAAAAATTTTACTGTCCTTTCTTGAGATGTGAACAAACGTATATACAAAAATACAAGTTTCTACGTCCATTAATTCTTAGTCCTAAAAATCGCTTAAAAATGACGCCTTCGAGTGGGAATACCCTCTTAACACTAAAACTAAATACTAAAGCAGTTAAAATGACTCGTTAGTACTTTCTTCTAACGATGATTAAAACTTTTATTGCAATATGAAAGTGAAAAAATCAGTTAATATACGAATTTGCGTATTTTCAAAGGTTTGTCGCGTTTCTCGATCCGATAGAGATAGCTGTAGGAAAGGCCAGGGACAAACGTAACAATTGTTCTTTTTGAATCTGTAACTTTTGAATACAGTAGAAAAAATTCTTACACGAGGAGAAACTTTGATTATTGGACATTATCAAACTTTCAAACTTAGAATATATTATACCAGTTTTGTGAAATAAGACATTCTTCAAAATCATTCATTTGTTACTTTTGTCCCTACCCCTAGGGTTGAATGTAACATCGCATCTAAATTAAAAAAAAAACAACTAAAAGGAAAGATGCTTTTAAATGATATTTTTATTTAGTCTATAGATAGACGTAAACATAAATATAAAGATAAATATAAACATGAACATAAAAGTAACATAAACTTCAAAAATTTTTTTAAATGCAAACATATATGTAGTATTAAAATTCATTTTTCGCCATGAGTCAGGAATAGATTTTTCATACTTTATTACCAACTCGTAAGCCACTTTTTTTTTTATTTCTTTTGTTGTTATGCCGTAATTGATAGCGGATAAGTGCAAGAAATAATGTTGCAAAACTATTGCCTCTTCGTTTGAAAACACCCTTTTTGTCGATGTGTAACAAGCAGAAGGTAGGTCAGTTTGACCCTCTACAATTATATTTTTCTGCCTTTTAATAGGTCGAACCAATGTCACGTAGCATAGTTTAACCGATTTTAAGATGCGTCTGGAAGACACTTTTTTGTTTGTAACCTCTTTTGCAGCTAATTTATATAATTCTGCAGAAGCCAGTCCATGGTCTATGTTCCTTTTACGAATACTTTCGGTATTCTGGAAGTAAGCTTAATCCCTTAATTGTTAAAATAGCATACTCGGAAAACCAAAGGGCATAAAAAAAGGGGACAGCTTAAATCGGGACAAAAGTAACAGCTTATGCAAACCTGACTTATTATCATGAAAAATATTACATCTACCTGAAAATACATTAATTACTTAATATAACACAAAGACTTTCACAGGATTTTTCGAAACTGAAACAAAAATTTACACAATTGAAAAGAGATAATGCCAATTTTCTTTTGGTATATTATTTCAATACGGTAATCGTCTTAGGGAAACCGCTTAAGGTCAGTCTTCCCTATTTCTAATTATGTAAAACTACCGTTATCGCGGAAATTGATTTTTACTATTTATTTATGGAACAATCGACAAAAGAAACTTATTAGATATAAAATTTAAACCTCCCTTTATAATTAAATTTAAATAAAAGTATTTTGAAAAATATTTTAACTTAATGATAGTGAATTTAATATAAAGTATAAAATATCCCCATTTCTGCTCAGCGAAAATGAAAATGTTCGCATTTATGCTCACGAGCGTGTCCCTATTTCTGCTCAGCGAAAATGGAAGTGCCAAAACCAAACTTTGGCGAACAATATCAAAGATTCCATAAGTTGTTTATAATTAAAACGCAGCGTCCACGTGTAACTCACGATCGGAACGGAACCGCTCAAAATCACGTTTCTCTACGACGGACACACTAATTAAATTTATTTCTGTTAAAATGCTGCCATCTGTTGAACAGCGGACTGTAGCATTTTATACAGAAATACTGAACTGACTTAAATAATTATTTGTATAACTAATGTATTATTTAACTTTTTACATAAAATAAAAAAATATATATGCTGAGCAAAAATGGGGACATGATTAGAAATAGGGACATTGGTCTTACTGCTACGTGTTAGCGACAACTGTGATGAAGGACAGATGGAATTTGTGTATAAAGATTGGAAGGGATGACTCTTGGTCGATTGACATTTGTTTTATAACAGTTGTTACATTGGTCCCGTGAACGTTTTTCCTTGGTTTCTCCTACAGTAATGACTCGATGAGTGCAACGTACTCAAGTCCACTTCGGAGCATTTATAGGAAGTCGGAAAGGTTTTCAGCCCCTCATAAATTTATTTTTTACCCGTAGCCGAGCCTCTGCTTAGTTTTTATTCACTCTGTTTTGATTGGTTCCACGAAGGGACTCCCCTAGTGATGAGAAGAACGCCGTTGCTCGTGTCGCATTTATCGAGGGATCACTGTACATATATTTATCGTCGGTGATTCTAGTGTTAATGGATTTGTACTTACTTTACTAAGGTAATATATTCGCGGGGTATCTGCGGTAGGTCCTTAAAGCTATAGAGATTCCCGGCGAATTCGTAATTCGGATTGAACTCGGTCATCATGGTGTCAGTGACGGCGCGCAGCGACGTCAACTCGGTACCATTCCCGAACATAACTTGTCGCCGACGTAGAAGCTCCTTTCGACTCTGGTAACGATTGTCTATAGACAACGAACAATTAGATCGTATAATACATACAGGGTAATTTTAGTAACTGGGACAGGTTATAGCTCTGTTCCAAATAACGTTAAGAAAGAATCATAGAGGAAAATTTTGCATTGTTTAACAAGCTTCATCATCTGACTGTACTATTTTTTTCACGAATGTCTTTCGATGCACCTGCAAACTGCAATTGCACGTTTTTTTTTTAAATCGAAAACCACGATGTTTTTTGCATTAATTGATTCCACATGGAGTTCTTCTGTAAGATCATTGAAAACACAATACTTTACGAGATATTTCAGTTTTTATATAATTACTGTGTTAGCGTTGAACTCCAAGGGTTTATCCCTTGTATTCGATGAAATTATTAAACAACATATACAGGGTGAACCACGAATCGTGATCAGTAGAGATTACTCTGTTATTAGCAGTCCGATCGAAAATGTTTTTATCAGGTATAGCATGATTTCAAGAGCGCTTTAATGTGATTGTAGCAAATTTTTTGTCAACTCTTTTTTTTCATGATTTTTCAAGGTCACCTTCAATTTTTTGCAAATACACCTATAATTTTTTTACACCTATCTATTAGAGAATTTCAAGACGAATACGGTAAGTATTATAACATAACATGTGTTACTTTTTTTTTCATCTGGGTCGAGAAAAGATTAAAGAAATATTCGAACTGTAATATTACACAGAGTATCCTATGCTACGCCATTGTACGCGTTCCGATGTTGTACTGTTTGTAAACATTTCGTTCTGTACATTGGAACACATCTAATGATATCTACTGATCACAATTTGTGGTTCACCCTGTATGTTCGACAAAATATGGAAAGTACAATATTATTTAATATATTCTTACAAAACAGCAGACAGAGGGCGGTGAAAGCCAACAGCAGGACGATGCTCACAGTTATCAACAGAATCATGAACGTCTGATGCGTAACCTTCGAATCATCCGCCACTGCAAACGAGAAAATTTCATATATTGATTCTCAATGTTTTTATAATACTGATAAATTCTGTAAGCTTCCTGACACGTCCCCTGCATCAATGAAGAATCTAATCAGTGAAGAATCTAATTAATGAAGAATGTGCTATCGGTCAGAATTATCGGGTCGGGTCCCTAAAGAAATTACATTTCCTGTTGTGTACATAATTTCGATATAAGCAATGTATCCTCAATATGAGTATGTCAAAAGTTTATTTATACTATATATTTTTGAAAAGATATGTTGAAATTACAGTTTAGCCGGAAAACTTTTGGTAGTCACTGTTTAATTTCCGTTTTGTTAGAAAAAAAAGGGTAAATATTTACAATAATGATTTTTTAATATGTTGTCAAGGTCATCATCCTGTGTCATTCCTCTTGGTCGGGATCAGAATACACCAAAAGTGTTCCCTACTTGTCGTAAGAGGCGACTAAAAGGGACACGCGCGGGACGTCTTCTCACCTACACGTAGGTGGAAAGGTGTCATTATACAGGGTGTAACAAAAATGTTGCTCGACCCGGAAATGGGACACTCGGGGGGTGAATTGGAACAACTGTTTCCTTAGCAAAAATATAATCTGAGGCTTCGTTACCCTGATATTAATAAAGCCTCAGATTACATTTTTGCTAAGGAAAAAGTTGTTCCAATTCACCCCCCAAGTGTCCCAGTCAAGCAATATTTTTGTTACACCCTATATACCGGGAGACAAATCGGTGACCGGTCGCCCTCCCCGAAGTTTTGTTCACACAGTTCAGGGGAAGGCGTTGTGGGTTAGCATGGTGGGATTAAAAAGTAAAAAATAAAAGTCATCACCCTGTGTAGTATTGTAAAAATTTTGGTTGGGGGTTGCCGTTTGTAAAAAAATTATCAAGAAAAGGTTAATATCGTACTTTAGTAGTATTGATAAGTAAAATGACCAATGACCTGGACCTCGACATATGTTGACAAGGTCACCCTCCTGAGTGACCTTTAAAAAGTTTCAGTTATCGAAAGTTGTTTATTAAAAAATTATTAACAATTATACCTTTCTCTTGAACTGTCTCGCATCATTTCTAAATGACATTTTTGTTTAACTGTCTCTAACCACCTCTGAATAACTGTTTCTTCTTGAACCGTGCCTAACCAACTCTGAGGCATTATATTTAAAAAAAAGTTATTCAGAGTTTCTTAGAAATAGTTGTTTTGATTTTGATGAAAGATTAGATGGTTTTTTTAAAATAATGGCAAGTATATACCCAGTAACAGAAAATGTACTTAAATGGATAAATAAGTGTTTTTGTTAATAACTAAAACATTTTTTTATAACAACGTCTCCTAACTAAAACTTTCACAACACTACACCAGAGTGGTGACCTTGACAACATATTGAAAAATCATCTGAAATTGGAGGTGGCTCCCTTATTCTAAACATTTCCCAATAAAAGTTACTCTGCTACTGTAGGAAGTTTCATAGGTGTTCGTCCAGCAGTGAACGTGTTAGGTAAAGTTTTACTCACTGTAATTTGTAAGCAACGCTACGTGTAAGTTGAAATTTCACTTACTGACACAGGATCTCGAGTCGTTGCTCAGTAACCATCCAGGTGGACAGAGACACTTTGTCTCGCTGAGATACTGATCGAGAGCGACACAACGGAAATCACAGCCGCAGCCGCTGATAGCGGGAATAATGTAGACTTCGCCGGGTTCGTGGTTTACTGCTGGCCGGAAGTGAACGTGCATAAGCTCGCGACTCGCGTACGAGTAACCACCTTCGCCATTTCCGGATTCCTTATGGCCCGTGTCGCCACCTAAATTGTCACACGTTTGGACTGAATTGTATTTTCACTTCACTGGGATACAAAATCTAGTTTCTCGTTGGACACAGATTTTATCGATATTGTAAAATAATAATACATTCGAACCTTCGTTAAACAGACAGAAATTTCTGTATTCGTTCAATTTGAATCATCCTGCATATCATATTTTTTCAAAGATTTATGGTCTATATTTTTGCATTTCTTAGATATTTTGATTCTGAGTATAATATGATTTATATATATTTTTTCAAAATGGTAATTATTTTACAATCATATTTTTCTGTATATTTAGAGAGTATATGTTTTGTTTGTCTATGTGTTCCACGTAGGTTTTATAGAGCTTGGAATTCTGAGCTAAATGCTATTTTTTTCAGCCGGATATGGCCATTAGTTTATCAAATATTTAATGTTAAAGTTGTAGGCTATGTACAGGATGTTCACGATGTAATGGTACAACTCGAAAGAATGTGATTTTACATGCAAATCTAAACGAAAAATGTAAAATAAAATTTGCTCGTATGATCTTTCGTTTTCGAGAGAATCGAAATTGAACAGGGCTTAGCTAAATGCGTCTGCTCATTACATTCCGTTTCTACTTATTGTCAATACGAATACATACATGCGTAGATTCACCTCCTGAAACCACGACCATTCATTTGTTTACATCCCGTACATTTCTTTATGTAAACAAGGTGGTAAAAGGCAACATTATTTATGGAGTTGTACCCGACAGAATTGAGCAGAATTTTATTCAAATAATACACAGTGAAAAGCAACAGTATCTAAGAGCGTCATCCGGACCTTTAAATAGTTAATGAAATTAAATAATTGTTTGTCAAGTGTCTATTCATTCAAGAAGAAGTAGGTATTACATTATTATAAAAATTGGAATTTCTACGTGTAATTAATTAAAAATTACGAAGTACTTCCTCATTCATTATTCGAAACTCTTTATCTAGATAGAATAGGAAGAAAAGGACGAAATATTTTAGCAGAATTAAGGGAAAGGTGTCTAAAACGATCCCTCGGGGTAAAATGATTCTTAGGTGCCCTGTGGTTATTAGTAGTGCTATATCGCAATGTCGTTCTACAAAAGTTCTCCCCGCAGGTCAGTAGTCGTTGCTCGAAGTGCCACGTGAATATCAATGCTCTGTCTGTTGTCCACAAGAAAAATTTTAAATTACTGCAATTTACCTAAGATAAGGTCTTTTTCAATATTGTGTAATTTTTGTCATAAACGATTTAATGTGACAGCTGCTTCTTGCGCGGATTAAACCACAATTCAATAATAAGTTAATTAATGTTTCGTTATCGCATGTATTAAATTGATGTTATATTCACCCACTGAATGTAAGTAGTAGAATAACATGATCCCAGGAATCATTTTATCCATATGCTATACTATTATTTTTTGTTTTAGTTACAACAATGTCTCGTCAGTATGAAAGAAAAACAACGCGTCAAAGCTGTTTTTATTTAAATAAAATGTAAATACTGAAATGCTTTTCAATGTTCGTCGTATTTACTATCAGTAGGTATAAAATGATCCCCGGGGATCATTTTATACACATACATTACAAAATGATCCTTAAGTATGCCTTCAAAGAAATGTGAATAAAAAATATAATTGATCACGTAGCTAAATTTTATTTAAACCAATGATAAGATAGATAGACTAACTTAAAAAAACTACTTTACTTTTATTTAAATAATGAGCATTTGTATTTTTTATATAAATTACGCCCTAAAGGGATCGTTTTAGACACCTTTCCCCTATAATTCAAAGGTATCGATTCATTTCCCCACCTATGTAACCACCACCACCGCCTCCCGTTAAACATCCACCGCCTCCGCCACCGAATCCTCCGTTGCCGTGGCTGTGATTCCCAGGACCGCAACCAATCCCTCCGACGCCACCCCGAGCCAGAGCTGTGCCAGCCGAGGTACGTTGAACCCAGTCGCCACTCCACGATCCATTCCACCCAGCTCCTGGGCCGCCTGCGCCAGCGAAATTCGCGTAATTAACACAGTTTCTCGAGGCAGTTATGACTAAACGCGGATTGACGGGCGTTACCGCAAACGACGGGCACGTGAACCGGCCGAGATAAAATTGAAACGTCGTTCGTTCGCTTCGAGGAAACCGTTTTCGTGTCTAGCCCAGAAACGGACTATCAACACTAAAATTACCAGCGTTATATAGTAACATACAGGGTATTAAACAAAAGGTTTAAGACTTTAAAGGATTATACTGCCCTCGTTAGCTTAATTGTCCTAACTGATATATTCAGACATCCGAGAAAAATAAGGTTTTATTATTTTTTTTGTGCCGTCCTTGTTTTCCATCGTAGGCCATTTCAACCCCTTGCTTATAACATCGAGTTGGACTCGTGATGACGATATTCAATATGGGTTTCATAAACATAAATATTATTAATTTTCTGTGAGTCGAAGTGAAATACTGTTCTGCTGGTATTAATATATAACATGTCAGAGTAAATGCACACTTGCAATTAGTACATAATTCCTTTTATGTTTAGGAAGCTAGTAATAGTAAAGTATTTCCGAAGACTGTAGACGTCAAGAAAATCGTAAGGCAAGGGGTTAATACAGGAAATCGTTTAAGTCATATTTATTTTATTTTTTTTTTTACGCGTACCTTGAACATAAATAATTGAGGCATAAAAATAAGTCGTAACTTAAGAGTACCTATGTTAGTAGATGTTACATAGAACAGTGTAAATTAGTAGAATTGTTTGAAAACTAGTTAGGGCAGATAAATTAAGCTGTTTCTAGAGCCTTAAGAACATTCCGCAGGACATTCTAGCTTTAACTAAAAGGTGAAAAGCGTATGGGGCTTCAAACGTTTCGAAAAATCTTGAAAAACGATTAATTGGTAATTATTCACAATAGGGGACTCCTCACCGATTTTGTTGACCTTAATATATGCTGTCAAGGTCGTTATTCTAAACAACTTTTCCCTGAACATGTTACAGGTTACATGATTTTTTTTCAGGCTTTTATTTTTTCATTAATTATTATATTTAGGTTTTTATTTTTTAATTAATTATTATACCACGCACCCAACATCCCACCACACACCACCCAGTGTTATCCACGTACTCAACATCCCACAAAACACAAGACACATAGACGATGTGCTCTGAGGCCCGGCGACGAAACTTTTTTCCGGTTCTTTTTTGTAGATATTAATAACTAAACTTATGTCTGGTGGCATGTTGGGTGCCTGGTTAACACTGGGTGCTGTGTGGTGGGATGTTGAATGCATGGTTGGAACTGGATGGTGTGTGGTGGGATGTTGGGTGCCGTTAGGCGACCGCCTATGCTAGAATGAACTGCAGTCGTACCCTAAGTTTAACTAAAGTTTTTTGCAAATATCTCAGAAACTAAGACCGAGCGGTGGATACATGTATAATAAGTTTTAAAAGGTGTACGAATACTTTTTCCCGGTACTGTATGTATAGGGAAAAGTAGTTTAGAATATTGACCTTGAAAACATATTTCAAAGTCAACCAAATCGTTGAGGTGTCCCCTATTATTAATAAATAGCCAATAATTTGTTAAATTGGACATTTTAAATAAATAGGACAGTATAGTATTATCGAGTGGAGTAAGAAATCTCTAATCAGCATGCATGTTAAAATCAATTTTTTCGATGTAAAATTAACTTTTAAATTTGTAACAGTCGATATCGTATCGTCGCGACATATTGAATGTAAACAGATAAATTGGCGTAGAAGTACATTAATTCAATGTTGGACTGTAACAGGTAATACAAGATACGGATGGAATAGGTTTGGTAGAATTTGATTAGCGTATGGAAAGCAATTAGTAGTTACCGACTTCCGGTGAGAGAACTGGACTGGGAATCGGTTGTTTGCCAAAGGGCGCAGGTCCTCGACCATGCTGAAGGCCATTATCGACAAATTGTCCCAACCCGATACCGCCTCCACCACCAGCAATAAGAATCGGGTATTGTTCTCCACTGGTTTTTAGCTATAATATGTTAAAATTATTCTTAATGTTCGAAACATATAGATACCATGAACAAATTTTAAATATCGATGTAAGGAATTAGGAATATTTAAAATAAGGAAGGAAATATTTAAAGCAAGGAACGAAATATTTAGACATATTTAAATATAAAAATTAAAATTACATGTATAGAAGGTGATTCTGCTAAGTGTGCCACCTAAATTGCTTGTGAATTGTTTGATGTACGACAAAAATTTTTCAAACAAAAGTTGTATGGTATCGAAAGAACTATACGATGTGACTACCTAATCTAATTATTACATCGTATAGCCCTTTTTGTACCATATAACTTTTTTTAAAAACATTTTTTCATGTAACAAAAAATTCACAAGCAATTAAGGTGGCACACTTAGCAGAATCACCCACCCTGTATACACTTACCTTGAAGATATACGTTGCTCCACCACCACCCCCTCCGCCATCTCTAATCTTCATCTTCTTCACTTCACGCACTATGGAAGTTATTCCCGAAAGGCCTGATCCAGTCGTTTGACCAACACTTTGACACCTATCTGTTCTCAGACCCAAGTTCTGGAAATTTCATTTGTCACTTGCAATTAAGAAAAAAGAAACGACAGTTGTTGATTTATACAAATCTTGTCAAATATACTTTTCTTAAATAAAAATTTATGACGCAAGTTTAACGTTATCGTAACAGTTTATAAACTTGTGGGTATTGAAAAGAACAAATTAATCTTGTAAAATGTTAAGTGAAATCTTACTTTAGGACAAGCGTCTGTTCCCGGCTGTCCCACCATGAAATACAATTGTTCGCCCTTTTCAAGTTCGATTACACCACGAACAAGGGCACCCAGTGTGCTACCCATTCCACTGGATCCTTTTCCTCCACTTGCGCCCACTCCGATCAAACTAGAATTCGGAATTAATCGAATAAAAATAAATTCAGTTATCAATATGGTTTATAGATTTCTGCATATCTATGGAATACAATTTCATTACCCAATTTTGTAAAGCATAAGAAACCATTAAATTTTCATTCCAACAGTTTTTTTTTGTTATCTACCATAGTTTTGAAGATATACAGAAAAATATGAAAACACACATTAACATTTAAAGGCTTATTTCACTCTGAAGAACCGAATATCATCAGAAACGAAAATTTGCTCGATACTTCTATTAAGGTCCTCTACAAACCTGTGGAGTTTGAAAAAATCAGAATTTTTGGGATACCAAAGTTCCCTGGTTAGTGAATGAATTCATCAAATTTTGAATTTGTACAAAAATCCGCCGTTTAGTTATGAATTTTGAGTTCATTCTTTAAGCTGAACACACTCGGTTAATGGATTGCAATAAGTATTTTCTGTAAATACATAAATATGACTATGGATTCTTCGAGCCTACAGGCCCCATAAGAGCTGAAATGGTCGTTTGTGAATTGCAATTAAGAAGAGTGTACGATATGTAAAGAAGTTCGTACGTGTAATATCCGCCTCGTGGCGCCGTCCATCGTTGAACACCATTTAAATAGAAGGAAGCATCTTGCAGCGGTGCTGGTGGTACAATTAACTCTATGTCTGTCCTATTATATTCCGCGGCGCATTGTTCAACCGTGGGACCAGTTCTGCCTGTCGCTCCGCAAGTTGTGATTCGAATAACTGAAAGTTCATAAAATTATAAAACAATAAACGTGTGTACCATACATTTTTATACTTAATTAAATAAGTGAAGTAAAATGTTGCCATATAATATACTTCAAAATTTTTAGTATTAAATACCATTCAATTTCTTACGAATGACTTTTAACCATTAGTTGAACATTAATGTTAATAATTAATTAATTAACTCGTTGACTTTAATGATTTCTCGTAATTGCACTTTGCAATGGTGATTATTGTTTCTGGTTACAAAAGATCTATTAATAATTTTATTTTGGTATTGTTATTTTTACATTATCTTTAATTATCTTTAATTGCTATTTCGTTAACATATACAAAAATCGTTAAGTTTTATTGTTACAATTAAGAACTAGTATACTCTGTTCGTAAATATCTTACAAAATTAATAAATTTGTCGGAAAATAAATTATTGACATACAGTGAGTCACAGAGATATTCCCACCCTCGCAGTTCTTGAATTCGAATGACTAACAATTCTTTAACAATACATATTCTGAAATATTTATCAATTGGGATGTGCAGTGCAATAACTAAGCTTTCGAATAAAAATATTTGTAAGTATCTGTACATTCCTTAATTTGTACGAATTAGAATACTTTTATGAGATTACATTTTCGATGATTTGCTGAAGTTTCCATTTAGGTATATTACTATTTTCAATTAATAATACATCATTCGAAAACTTAGTTATTGCACAATATATCCTTATTCATAAAGTTTCAGAATGTATATTGTTAAAAAATTGTTATGGCCCCCGTCTTTAATTATTCTATTAAGTTGTCTGAAATGAAAGAGTTACAAGTGTGATATGTAAAAACTATCTAAAGAGGGAATCACTTAAAAGTATTGTGTTTAATAAATGTATGCCTGTCACTATACAGTACCAGTTTCGTTTATAAAATCAGCATGTTGATCAGGAATTCTTTCCGAGTCAATAACAGGGTTGTAATAATTGAAATCTCCGACGACTTCCGGAGGAACTCCTGGTTAAATAAAATACGAAAAATCAATGTTACATAATATATTAATGGTATGTATAATTTTACAGTTTAAGTATTCTGTGCTGTACCAATGCCAAAACATTCTGGACTTAAAGAAAAATCGTCGATTGCTACGTCACCCGTTGATGACAAGCCTCTGCTCACTTCGAATTGCAGGAAATATCTGGAGAAATAATGGAACTATTATATACAAGAAGTCAAGCTTAAAATAATTTGTTTTTTAATATAATAATCTACGAAGCATGAATTTTTTAGATGAAAAAATAAGTTGAAATTTCTTTTTCTACAAAAGTGATTATCAAAAGCTATCAAGTCCATATACATATACTTAACAAAACTCTCTCCATTTTTTTTATATAAAACATAACTATAGTAGGAAATGTTATGATATGATAGACTTTCCAGAGATTGTTTTGTAATTAACTTAAAAGGTCATTTAAAACTATTTCTCTGGAATTTTGTTTTTCTCACGATAACTTACTACGAAAAAAACTAATTTATTCCGTAAGTCTAACTTACTTTCTCATATGAAATAAAAATATAGGTTCCAATAAATACCTGTATTTTATCTCGGGTAAAGCGATGGCGTTATTGTACCAAACATCTCCCCTGTCACCGTAGGACCACCAAAGTGTTTCGGAATGGTTCTGATGCGGTTTCACTTGGACCAAATAAAGTGCAAGGGAACCACTGTGCGTGCCATATTGATGGTAAAAGAATCGTACCTGCAGTTTCACACGAACAATGAAATAAACTATAAAATAAACTACTTCAACCCTCGTGCACCGTTCAATAAACTGACATTATTATCCTTTGAATTAAATTAGGCTTGGATTGAAATCGAGTTAAGGAAATATATTTGCCTATCGTTAGATTGTAATATATAGGATATTAATAAAAATATGGTACACTTCCACAAAGTCGATTCTACATATAAACCAAGACGAAAATTAAGGATGACTCTGAAAATGTGTCTCAGTTATTAATTATTGAAAATGTGGGCAAAATACGCCTGAAATTGTGGAATGACATTTTTTATTTTCGTCTTGGTTTGGCATGCAGAATTCACCCTGTGAAAGTGTCCCACATTTTTATTAACACCCTGTATCTAAGCTATTCATGCCAAATTAATTTATAAGTTACCATAATACAAAATATAATTAAGAATAAAACATTGGCTTTGGGTGAAAATGAACCGAACATTGTGTACAGGAGCTTAAATAACACTGTCAGTTGTTTCATTTTAACGAGAAAGAAATCGCTTACTTGACACGACCGATAATAACGACTGTTTGCGTCGCTACTGTAAGGAGGCGTCGGATTGTATAAAGGACTCTCAATGGTACCACGACTGCCCAATTTGACTTGTTTAGACACATCCACGTAGGCGTACGTCCCTGCGGTATTAAAAATAAATAAAAATTCAATTGAACTCTTAACATTACATGAAAAAAATGATAATTATTAGACTGGGAATGTTATGCATTCGTCGTAAATGTAAATATGCAGAACACAGTAAAAATTTTCGAGTAGGTGAATATAAATTCAATTTTATTTCTTTTCGTATCGTAATAAAAATTGTAAAATATTTGAAAAAACATTGTAATGCTATAATGAGACTGCGGAAGTTTATGCAAATTCACAATTTCAGTTATTAATATTTTGAAATTAAAACGGAACAGAATTTGGAATCCTCTGATGGAAGTTTACTATGTTAATAGTAACATGTAATAGTATTAAACGTTATTAAGACCTTTATTTTATTGCATATTCCAAGTGAAAAATTGCTATAAATGCATAGGTATAATGCTTCAGAGTTGGTTAGAGACAGTTGAAAAAAAAAAGTCATTCATAGTTGATTAGAGATAGGAGTTACATATTTCCGTGAGCTATGTCGAAGCAACTCCGATCAATATAATGCTTCGGAGTTGGTTAGAAACAGTTAAAGGGAAAAAGTAATTCAGAATTGGTTACAGACAGTTGAAGAAAAAAAAAGTCATTCAGAATTGGTTTGAAACAGATCAAGAAAAACGTATCATTGTTCTCTTAATAACTTTTTAATAAACAACATTTGATAACTGAAACTTTCTGAAGGTCACGCAGGAGGGTGACCTTGAAAACATATGTCAAGATCAAGGTCATCGGTCATTTTACTTATCAATACTACTAAAGTACGATACTAACATTTTTTTTATAACAATTTTTATTTTTAAACGACAACCCCCAACTAAAACCTTCACAATACTACGCAGCATGATGACCTTGACAACATATTATAGAATCATCGAAATGGGAGATGTACCTGATAACCAATTGTGTACAAGTTTTAAGCAAATTGCCAGCAATAAAAAACAAAAGTTGTCTAAAAAATCATAGCCATCTGTTTCCTCATTTGACTTGGGTTTTGCAGGCAACGCCAGCTGACAAAATGGTAAAGCAAATTGGCAGAAATTCTTTCAACATGACCTATGTCAAATTAAAGGCAAAACCAGAACAAGATTTGCACAAGCCAAGTTTGCTGCATATATTGCTGCCAATGTGCGCGCAAGGTGTTTATAGCAAATCTTGCATAGAACTTGTAGTCATAACCTTATAACAGGCATTGGACAAAATTTGGCTTTGCAGGTTTGTCTGACTAGGTGGCTCCCTTATTGTACCTGCCTGATTGCCGGCCCTTGACGTTGCCATGCAAAACCCAAGTCAACTGTGGAAACAGATGGCTATGGTTTGTTAAATAAATTTTATTATTCATTACTGGCGATTTGCTCGAAACTTATACACAACTGGTTATCAGGGGTAAATATTTACCTAACATTTTAATCATCGTTATAAGACTGTACTGACACATTAGTTTGACTTGTTTGGTAGTTCCAGTGTCAAAGCACCAGAAATTTAAAAAATTGAAACGATCGTAAAAGTTATGCTCCATGGTGTATTGTTACACCTACCGGACGCATTACGATACGTATGATCGTAACTAGGTCCAGTCTTGTCGGATGGTGTCGGTCCACGATGAAGGGTCCAATTTAAAGGTCTCTCAGGTACGTTCCTCCAGCCACACCAATCGCGTTCGAAATTACATCTGGCGTTCTCCGGTATTTTGTCTGAAATGCCCTTCGATTATACGTCTGTCATACCACCCGGCGATGGCCGGGGTGGGGGAAGGGAGGGGAAGCAATAATTTGCCAATTACCGCAGTCGAGACTCTCGTCTTCGCCATTGGCGCAGTCTTTTGTTAGATCGCAGACCCGTGTTCTGTTTAAACACGAACCATTGTTACAACGGAACATGTCTTTCGTGCAGCTCGTCCCTACCGGTGCTAATTCTGCAAACCAGAAAGCATACCTCTCCTCGTTTAACGTTCGTTACACGTTATTACGTTTTCGGAACATTTCTTTCCTTTTTTTTTTTTTTTTGTTCGGACGTTCAGAAACCTTACTTTTTATTTCGAATTAGGTATCACGTAACTCGAGTAAATAATTTTAGAGAAGGGATGTCGAAAAATTCTTTGAATAGCTTGTTATCAGAAATGAAAGTTATTGGATAACATTTATATTTAAAGATTTAACCCTCTAGCTACTAGGTGCTACTATAGTGACTTCCTAAAAAGTGATTGTTTAGAACGACGCGCCATTGTAATAGATCTCAACTGTTTACTACGTGAAAGAAACGTGATAACGGGTGTTCCAATACCTTAAATTACTTGTTATTAGGAATAAAAATTATTGATGGTCTTCATATTGAAAGATTTAACCCTCTAGCTACTACGTGCCACTATAGTGACTTCCCAAAAAGTGATTGTTTAGAACGACGCGCCATTATAATAGATCTCAACTGTTTACTACGTGAAAGAAACGTGATAATGGGTGTTCCAATCCCTTAAATTGCTTGTTATTAGGAACAAAAATTATTGGTGGTCTTCATATTGAAATATTTAACCCTCTAGCTACTACGTGCCACTATAGTGACTTCCCAAAAAGTGATTGTTTAGAACGACACGCGATTATAATAGATCTCATCTGTTTACTACGTGAAAGAAACATAATAATGGGTATTCCAATCCCTTAAATTACTTGTTATTAGGAATAAAAATTATTGATGGTCTTCATATTGAAAGATTTAACCTTCTATGTAGCTACTGCCGTGCTTTCCAGAAAGTGAATTTTCAGGACGTAACGGTAATATAACAGCTTTTTCTTTGTTTACTGTCGTGAAACATGCGAACAAATATTCCATTAGTGTTATCATATTACTTAATAATAACAACAGATATACTCTATCCACGAAAAGGTGCATAATTTTGTCCAGTAACTAAAGGGTTAATTAAATAAAAATGATTTTCTATATGCATGCATTCGAGTATAGAAAATGTTTTTCAGGCGTTTACTCTGTAAAGAGAATAACAGTTACCAGGGAAACAGTCGACCAAACGAATGTTATCAACAGCAATGCTGGAGTTCGGATAAGGTACCGAAATTTCCAGCAACAGTTGATGCGGCTGACTGATTGCGCCTAAATTGAACCGTGTCATTTCCCATCTGTAATGTACACATCGCAATTTTATTAGTAGTTGTTGCAACGGTTAACGCTAGAACTACCAAACCCGTCAAAATGACGGATTACAGATTTACTATTTTACCATTACCAACATTATAATGGTGCTTTTGACGAAGTTAATATTAGCTTTTAATGAAGTACAGATTTTATTATATGCTATATTATGCTAGATTGTATTATACAGCGTGTAACATAAATGTTGCAGATCCCTGAAATGGGACACTCGGAAGGTAATTTGAAACAAGTTTTTCCTTAGCAAAAATGTTATCCGAGTCTTTGTTAACGAGATATTAACAAAAACCCCCGACCAATCAGAGCGCGAGTCTGCCAGCCGAGTTCCCGCGGTAACGTTGGCTACCAATCGCAGTGCGTAGTAACAAAACTCGGCTGACAGACTCGCGCTCTGATTGGCCGGGGTTTTTCGTTAATATCTCGTTAACAAAGCCTCGGATAACATTTTTGCTAAGGAAAATCTTGTTCCAAATTGCCTCACGAATGTCTTATTTCCGGGTCCTCCAACATTTTTGTTACACTCTGTATTTCCAATTAATTTCAATTAATTCTCTGTATTATTATACAATTTAATTTAGTATACATTCAATGGTGGTATTTCTAGTGGTAATCATTCGTTTCTTGTATCGGTGCTGGAACATTGACTACGTACCTTGCATGATTATTTCCTGGCTTCTCCGCGGCAATTGAGCTTGTGTTGTTTGTGATTATGACCAAATTGATAAGACCGTCCCTCATCTCGACCTGATACAACGCTAATTCCAACATACAACGCGAGCCAGTACGTGGAATCGTGGTGGACCACATTTGAAGGTTACCACCGCCGGTGTACCACAAAAAGTGACCTACATAAAATATAAAATTGAATTTCGAAAATTTAATTGTCGTTCGCATATACGCGAAATCAAATTTTCTGTGATTTTACATTAACTCACGAATGTACACTCATTTATACCGAAAATTGTATTCCATAAATGCATGAAGTCTAAACGTTATTTCAGCGGAATGTTTCGCCTTTTTCGATTTAGTAATCGATTACTACTTAAATGCAGCCGGGAACTCGAACATTTCGACTATTAATTGATATATTTACGTTAAATTGTTTGTCGGTAGACTGCTGATATTTATGCAAATTTAGAATTATACGGATTAATTTCTCGAAGGTGGACGCACAAAAAAGTTTATTTACTCTGTTAAAGGTTTCTAGAAGGTTCGAAATAGAACGGAAACCTGAATAAACGTTCCGAAGCTATTTACTGTACTAAATTTTGTACAATTTAATATTACGTAAATGCATAAAATTCGCAGTCTAATTTATCGTATTATCTTTCTGAAGTAGATCACTTTTTTCGTGTTTAAGTTCATAACGCAGGTATATTCGAATAGATCTTTCCATCTAATACAAGACACAATAGAAAAATATATATACGTTTTCTTTCAAAAAAGTACCGACGCCCTTAAAAAAACACGCAAAAAATGACCATAAAAAATTTGTTTCTTCCACGATAAGTATTCCTCTTTCAGAACCATTCAAATTGTGCTTTGAACATATCTTCATATCACTAAAAACAAAGGAAATATATATATATATAAATATATATGTATCACAAGTATGTCGAACTAGGTCCATCGTTAGCAAAAACCCCTCCTCCTCACAGCTGGTAAGGAGAACCAAAAGCTAAAGTCATAGAAGGTGCGGAAAAAAATAATCCAGCGCAAAAGAATGTATACATCAAAACTTCGAGTGGTGGTTTCACCCCTTAAAGTCGCGTCTCAGCCGATAAAAAAAAATACGTATCCCTTATTATTAACTGCTTAACAGACATACGAAGTTTCATAAAAATCGGAGGGGTACACTTCCGTGCCTTCCCTTGTAAATTGTGTCTGATAGAAACACTGCCGTACTTTTTCACGTGGAACAGACTGTATACCCTAAGCATATCCCCTTGTCTTACCATACTCCAAGTGGCTGGCGTCCGTTCTCGGGCCGAATCTACTACGCGCCGGTGTGACACGCTTCAATCCCAACGTCTGATTCCACAGCCAATCGCAGGACTTCTCCAGATCGCAGTAGCCGAGCTGGGACGGTCGGCCGAGCGCTGACTGTAGCTCCTTGGTGCCGCGCGGCATTCTGTCCCTCCAGCCGGAACAGGTGCCGGTGATGTAGCAAAGGCTGAGCAGAACTCGCAGCAGTAGATTACCGGTCAGGTAGAAACCGCCGAGCCGGGACTGGTGCCCAGGGCGACTCGCCTGTCTCGTATTCGCGGTCAACAGCCCAGACCGCGTAGCTCTGATCATTACTCCGTGGTTTCCTCGTATAGCCGCTCGATATATCCTGGAAGGAAAAAGGTCGTCACACGCACAGCATTTCACGCGACGTTCGCCGTGCCTAGGCCGGGCGTCGATCGTTTTAGATCGTTCCTGGAATGGATCGCGTGATCGGTAACGTCGTTCAGGTACCGAATTAAATGTTTTTTTTCTTTAATTTTTTTTTTTCGTTTTCGTTACTAGAAATAATGTGCACGTGGATAATTGAGACGCGACCTAACCTTTTTGAACGTCGTTCCTTGGGAATGATTTCTCTCTCTCTCTCTCTCTCTCTCTCTCTCTCTCTCTCTCTCTCTCTCTAGTGATGCTTATAATTACCATTGGTGCTTTTGTGAATTTTTGTACAAGGATACCCTGTAGCTTTGTAAGAGAAAAGCTGAATTTTCCAATTTTCACGGTGTTTCCCCGTTTGGAAAAGCAAGCTATGTGTAGAAGTTGCGAGTTAATAGAGGAACTGTTCACAGGTTTAAGAGATTAATTCCTGGTTTTTGAATTTTGGCAAGTTTTAACGCCCAAAGCACACTTGGTTGGTGTTTAACTTTTTGTATTAGGTGCACCTACCAATTAGCTATTCACTATATTTTGTTAAATTCAACACTTATTTTCGAGGAAATCAGAAGTTTTTGACGGTTGTGTGATATTTGGCCTCGTTCTACAATGTTAGCCGGTCATTTTGAAAAATGAAGAGACTAGAAAAATGTTTAAAATTTAAACTATGTTAACAGTTTTTGGAAAAGAATGGTGAATTACATATTTGATACACTTAATATTTAACACTGGAACTACCTAACCCGTAAAAATGCCGAATTCCAGATTTTTTATTTTACAATTATTGAAATCCTGGAGATACTTTCACCGGAATTTATGTTAACCTCGAATTGCTTATATATTATAGTATACTAAGCTATAATGCATTGTATATTACACGTATTAATATGTTACACAATTTAACTCAGCATACATTCAATGCTGGTAGTTCTAGTGTTAAAATAAATTTCCTTGTTAATTTTTGTGGAGTTAGGCACTTTGGCGAATTAACGGCTCATATTAAAACGTGAAGGGATCGAATAACTTTTTAGGCCAAGGGAACACAGTAGAATGGTTTGTTTTTCTTTAATTAGTTGGAATGTCTTAATTTTGATACGATAGATAAAGAAGTACTATAACACATTTAATAATTCTTCAAATAATACACTTTTTTCAAGGTATATTTTTATAAATCAAGTGAAACATATTCACAAAAGTAATTTTATTTTCAAATGCAATTCGTAATATTTGCATTTTTTATGCAGTCCTTGCAGGTATAATTGAAACACTAATGTAGAGATATCACTTTTACATTTAACCTTCGTGCACCGTTCAGGTTAATTCCACTCAAACACAGACTTGAATTTTTAATTATATTCTTTATAAACTTGAAATCAATTTGATACCAGCAGTTTACATATACAACGATCAAGCGACATTTAAGTATACTTCCTTAACCCAAGTTTAATGCCAGGAAATGATAATGCAACAATTTATTGAACGGTGTACGATCGTTAAATAATAAATACTGTTATTATTATTCTCTTTATAAGTTATATTATACTCTTTTATAATTATTTTCATAAAATTTAGGAGATTAAAAAAAAACGTATTAATGATTCAAAAACTTCTAGTATATTAAATTAATAATAAATCGAAAAAATATTGCAGATTTGTTTCGGAAATCCAACTGAGGAAGAGATTGAAATCTACGGTTCATGCGATGTCGGAACTTCAATGTACCGGAAGTTCCTACTTAATATATTAAAATGTTACATCTGAGCTTGTAAAGGTGAATTTTCATCGTTGGCACCACTAGCCAAAGCTATACGCGATACGCAAAAGATTATTTGTAGAAACGGGAGGGTGAGTTGGACGATGAAACGAAGCGGTGATTGGCGGAAATTAAATAACTGATTCGCCGATATTTCATAATTTCCGGTCTGCCGATAATAACGTCCCTCGTAGTATTTCCCACGAAATACATCCGAGGTTCGTTTTAACTTCTTTCCTGCGTACTGCACGTTATTTCGTTTACATCGAAAAATTAACATTTCTTCTAATAAATTTTTGTTAACCATCACCCATCCCTTGTATCAATTTGACACATTTTTCTTCTAATAAGGGAAGGACCCTAGTTGTCCGACCTTAAGATACTAGTATACAGGTTCCTAATGATATATGTATGTGAAATATTAAGTATAGACACTCGATAATGTTAAAGATATAAACAATTGTAGTTACAAACTTTATGAATATAAGTGAAAGTTATCGAAGTTGCGTTGGCAAAGTATACTTGGATAAGTTTGACTTATATTCATAGTACATTTTAAAGGTGCGTAACTTTAATTATTTATATCTTTATTATTGATTGTCTACATCGAATATTTCATGCATATCATTTGGAATCTGTGCACTATCATCTTACAAAACCCAGTTAAAATGGAAGTTGGACAGTTAGGATCCTCGTTTTGTAAGAAATGATGTTATGTGTAGATAAATTGAGGCTCCGTGACTTTTATTTTAAAGAAGTTGCAAAATTAACTATTTACCTCGTCGTTGTACTAATTTTTTTACCACTGTGTCGATCTGAGACCGAGGGACAAATTAAAATATTTTTAAATCGAATGCTTAGATTACAATAAATACACTTAAATAAATACCGCTCACAAGTGTTGGGACGCCTAGTCTGTACGAAGAAATTTCACATTATTATTATTGTATATTCTTTAGACCACTTTTATTACTTTATGTCAGAAATAGCGTAAGCTATTTCATTTAAATAGCGTCAGCCTTGTCCATCGAGTTTTAACATCCCCTAAACAATATTTATTTTAGACTGTTTCAGAAATTTAATTATGTTTATTTTAAACAATATTTATTTTAGACTGTTTCAGAAATTTAATTATATTTATTTTAGACAATATTTATTTTAGACTGTTTCAGGAATTTAATTATATTTATTTTAGACAATATTTATTTTAGACTGTTTCAGAAATTTTGTAATGCCTTATTACGATTTACTGCATATTCGACAAGTGTCCTAAATATTAGGTCCGAAAAGTTCATACCATTTCAGTCACTAAAGTCTTTAACACCATTTTCAGCGACGAAAGAAAAAGTCGTTTAATGTAATTAACGTAATATACATTATTCTCTACTGAATATAAGTGGGAATTCAATTTCTGCTTTTTGTAAGACATACACGTAATAAGTATTCAGTCACACGTTACATTAAAAGTATGAAAAACCCTACCTCAATGTGATTGGAAAATTTTATGCTATTCGCTTTAGGTATCATACTTTCAAGAGAATCATTTCTTCCTCTCTTGGATAGATTCCATGTTAGAGAAAGCCTCTGAAAACAGAAGAGTGAAAAACCTAACAAGATTTCTAGCTAAAAAGATAAGAGTTTTGTTATAACAAAACCCCTAAAAAATCAGAAATTGCAAGAAGAAGTAGAAACTACATTTGTTAAAGGTGAATTTACACTTCCACACTCTGGATGTGCATCGCAGATGATTCATCCAGAATCCCCAAAATTCATCAAAAGTGGAGACTCGCTCTACTTTGTTTATTCGTCACTTTGGATCTTCACATTGGGATGAAATGCAAATGAAAAGAATATTTCCCTACGAATTATCTGCGATGATCGTTCAAACTGAAAAGGTGTAAATCCATCTTCACACCATTCAGTGTGGACAAAGTCCAAACTCGCCTTAACGAAGTAAAGTAGAAACAACAAATTCTGAACCGCAATTCTATGTTCCAAATCGTCCGGAACTTTCCGTACGACGCGATCCTTATATCCATTAATGTACGTAACAATCCTATCACATTAAACCACATTATCGAACGTTATATCACACCGAAAGCGACCAGACTTTCTAATAACTCGGACCAAACAACAACAACACCAAAAAACCAACAGATCTTCCTCTTACCTTCGACCGAAAACGGTGTTGAGCAACGTGCCAGCATAGTTTCCCCGTCTTCATCCGTTCCTTTCGCGTCAGCAGCGCCCACACCAACGTCTCCGATTCGTTCGTCCACTTCCTCTTCAGCCCAGCAGTATCGTCACGCCCGTGACATTAACCACGACTTCGAATCAGTCGAAACTATTCTGTTCGCCGATCGCCTTCACCAGGGTCACGTTGTTACACCTGCATCAAACGAAACCACACGATGACGCGTCGTCGGGCATCAGAGGCACGCGACGGTCGCAAACGACGATGCCTAACTAGCTACATCGCGCGTCACAGGATCTCGCTGATCCTCTCAACTGGATAATGTCTCTTTCTCTCTTTGTCGTCGTTAATGTCAATCGAGGAACTCTTCGTTCATTTATCTATTTTTTTTTTTCTTTTCTTTTTTTCCTTCTGTCCCTCTGTTATTCATACTCCCTTCTCCCTACGGGGCCCTCTCCCTCGACTCTCTGTGTGTCCGTCTCCGTGTTTCTCCTCTCATCGTTCTTCCTCCCATCCCCGCCACGTCCCCCACCCTTTTTTCCGGAATATTGAGAGCGATCACTCGACAAGCGCGAATTAAGTGCTCTCTCGACGCGACTCAGCGCAATTTGAACGGCACTCCGTTACTCTCGTTTCTCTGTCCCTGTTCTGCGAACGTCCTCCCTGACGACCCCTTCCCTCGTGGCACACCTGAACTTCCGTGGATTCGGTGTTTTCTTTTTATTTTTCTTTTTTTCGCCCTTTCGCGGCGCGGATCGAGTATCGGCGACGGGGTTCGCGTGAGATTACTGAACCGTTCGCGGTCGCGTGTCACGGGGGGTGGAATCGACGCGTTACGTTTCGATCCGATTTATCCTTACGTACCACGACGA
Organism: Dufourea novaeangliae; assembly: GCF_001272555.1. Classification (NCBI taxonomy): domain Eukaryota; kingdom Metazoa; phylum Arthropoda; class Insecta; order Hymenoptera; family Halictidae; genus Dufourea; species Dufourea novaeangliae. Next base: position 1,152,470 of record NW_015373950.1, on the reverse strand, counting down.
TAAAGTTTCTGGACTGCAGCGATAAAAAAATACACATGACATACACACGCGTCTCACTGATGTTATTCAGATGTTAAATTAGATTTTTTTTAAAAGCGATTGGATGTTGTGGGCAGGGCTTGAAAACTATTATGATACCGATTTAGGTTTTTCAAATAGATACGAAGAACCTATATTCCGAATAACTCTTATGAATAGACTGAGGTTTTTATTAGTTGCATTATAGGTTATAAGTGGACTGCGGATCTTTATGCAAGATGGAATTTTGAAAAGGAATTTATACAGGCAGAAGTAAAATTCGTACTTTTTAACCATTTTAGCAGGTTGAAAATGAAATGAAATATTTATTGAACTCGATGGAAATTCTGTCCTTTACTGTATAGTATAGTAAATCCGCGGTGTACTTAAGTAAGCACAAATCCTCTTTTGTAGATTTACGTGCATCACTTTGATCTACCATTTACAGACACAGTTAAAAAATATAGATATTCACGTGTAATTAACACCTTAGACGACAAAGCGAAAGACCTGAGAAAGCATCGATGCTTCAGAAACCAAAAGAAAAATTTGTCTTATAAATCGAAGAATAGTTAATATACCCAGATCTACAATTTACTAACATATTTTTTTACTTCTTTTGATAAGATACTATGTATATGCAAAATACGAATGGTCAATTTTAAAAATATTTTTATTACACGTACACCGGAGTATAAACTAACATTCTATAGTTTTGTTGTATTCCGTTGACTAATTATTTTATTATATTTAATAAGAACTCAGTACGAGTACGGAATTTAAAGTGACATACATTTACACGTACAATAAATATAATACAAAGTCGGTTCTAGACAGTTATACGGAGTGTGTCTGGAGAAGTAATGCTGATTTTACACAGAAATACATGTATATTGTATAGGTTTAGTAATTTGGAGAGTGGGGGATATCTTTAGGGTGAAGTTCGAGGATGAGTAATAGGGAAAGGATGAGATCATAGAGGAAAGAATCTGGGATGTTCACTGTTTGACGATTGATTCGCTAGGTTGGAAATAGGTATCGGAAAGTAACGGGATGACTAATACTAGTATTATATGTACAAGATTAACGTTGGTATACAACAGTTTCTGTGCTTTCATACAAGACGACAAGAGACATTCTTTGGTTTCAGTAACGTCTCGTCATGATTGTATAAAATAAATTCAAATATCTAATTAGTCAAGATAAAACTCTGCTAGAACAAGGAATCGTTATATAAACTTACATCCACAAAGACGTGTAAAGACAAGATTAAGTTTCACTCGAATATCTAACGAGAGTTACATTTTCAAGGAAAATTATACTGCAATCAAAATGACAATAAAAAATATTTCTGAAGAATTTATAAGCTCCAATAATTCACACGTTTACGATAATGATAAAGATTAGTGCAAGTACCTACTGTGAATTCTCTTATACTATCAAATGACTGTAATTGTTTAAGGTTTAATTAGATCCAAATTATAGACTCTAAAGCATTAATATAATCTGTCGATGAAACGTCAACGGTCATAAGGCCAATAAAAATATGCATCAAGGTTCCGTTTCAAAAGTGTATCTGCTTGACCTCCAGTATGACGTTTTTAACCGACAACTAACGAGAATTCTATGTCTCTTAGTGGTTCTTGTTGCCTCTCGACAGCGCTCCGTCCTCAGGAATGCAAGTACTTGACAGACAGCTGTACGACTTGCCAATTAAGTCGATCGATCGATCGATATCGGTTTCAGTATCTATCAACGTAACTGTTCCTGTTTTCAAATACATATGTATGACGATATATACCATCGTGCAATGTGAGTATGTACATACAGTTATACATATAACCAGTCGATACTTTAAATTATAAACGACGAATAGGAAAATAATTTAAACGAATTCAACTATCTAAAATGGCATCTAGATATATGTATAAATTGATGCATCAAAAGAATCGAAATTATTCGTCTGTGAAGCAAAACTTATTAGTAGACCGTAGATATACATATATATAATTATAATATTAATATTTTTATTCTAACTTAACTAACCACTTAATCGTTGAAATAATATTTTTGTTCATTTCGATTTTTGTACAATAACCAGAGTATATATCTGTGGTCCATTTATAACAATGCAAACCGATTTGAAACGAAATGTGGATGCATAAACAATTTGAAATTATTCGCATGCTAGCGTTCAAAACTGTTCAAGTCGTGTTTTCTAATTACTCAATTTTTCTAACGAGTTTTAATGATGAAGAAGATGGGCAGAGAGCTTCGTCTTCATCTTCTCTAGCACGTGCAGGTTGGACGATACAACGAAGGAATTACCGATCTGAAGTCAGGTGTCGTTACCTGGGTTTATCGGCACGAAATGGTATTGTGAAATCGTGACATTCGTGACGCAATCATTACGTCACATCGAGAGATTACGGTCTCGCGAAAGTACGCCATTCTGAGAAACATTCTATTTCTAATGAACAATTGAACGAGACCGGTCACAGAGATCCTCGTTTTCGCTTCTGATTCCGTGACACATCCGACCAATTAAGTATTAGAACTCTGCGGAAATATCTAATCGAATTCCTTCAGACGTTGACCCGAAATGCACGATTGTAGAACATTTATTTATACCTTGCACACTGGTCAAGAATAAAAAATTCTAATAAATTACGGGCGTACATTTTGAAAATTACACACTGTTGAAGATAGAAGTTAAAAAATTTCACTTAAACAATTAACTCGAACAAGAATGTAAAATGTTTATACTGTTTTACATAAAATAAAGATATTATATTTTTAATCACTTCATCGTTTAAAAAGGTTATGAACTCTTGTAGATTGGATACCCACTCAACAGTTGTACGTTCTCTAATTAAAATTGCGATCTATGTTAATTACCTGATGATTTAATTACCCGAGTTAATTACTTACACTCTAAAAGAGAATAATATTTTTATACATTTTCATAAATTGTAGATTAAATGCTATTTTATCATTTCGGTTTTGGTCGGAAAACATTATCGACTCCTTGATTGATATTAAATTTATCAATTGTTAAACTAATTGAAACTAGACTAATAAAAATCCACATTTCTGACGGCACGGAGCACAAATACTCGGGAAAATTTTCCACCAATTTTCCGTGTATTTCTAGACGAACGACGCGTGTGAAAGATCGATAATGGTAATTATATTACCCGACACGGTTATTTAAAATTACGCCATAGCCCGATCACGTAATCGGCGCAACGAATGAGCTGCTATATTCTCCAATGTTAACATATTGAACGGTATTCCCATTATTTTGTTACTATATCCATTCTTTACCCACCACGAATGACAATGATCTACATCAGCGTTTCTCAAACTGTGATACATTATGTTATTGTTGGTGGTACAATTTTTACACACAATCTTTGGAACCTTTTTGTTAAAAAATATTACTTATTTATTTGAAAATAATAAATAATTAATATTAAACATGTTCAATGAAACAGGCTTATCTTTCGCATTAATTCTCACCAATAATCTTCTTAATATTTGCTCATGCATTATTACCCACCATTTACTATATTTTATTATAATGTAAAAGTTTAATTTACAAATATAATTAAATAAAATAAATTTCAAATGTTTTATTCTTTGATTATAAACACTCCATTTGGGATGTATTGATTTTTAATCAAGAAATAGTTTTATGGTGGTACATATATTTTTTGATTATGTGGTACAAAATTGAAAAAGTTTGAGAACCTCTGATCTACATTCAAGAACAGTTGTCGTTTCACAACACATTGCGAATGTTATGCACGCTTTCTCAATATCTCTCGCCGTTCCCAAAAATCATTGCTTTTCCCAGCTGTGAAATGGGTCAAACGGTGTTCTGACATTAGCCAGATATCGAATTTTTGATGAAAAAAAAACCACACGCCGCTACAGCCGACATTTCCTGTCTGCTCAATTCCAGCTACGATAACACGGACGCTCGATAAACCGCCAATCTCCTCGCAGTTTCAAGAGACTGGAACGCAGTAGCACGTTTGATAAATGTCAAGTAAAGAACGTTAACCATGGAACAGTTCGTGTTCATAAGCTCTAGTAACCGTGTTCAGATTTCTCCGTTACTAAACACCCTTAAAAATTCCCCCAATTTTTTCCTCGTGTACATTACCTTCGATTCCACCCCAAATACTCTATCGCAAATATTCAATGTTTCCAAGTAAAACCATATTTCCACATCGTCACAGTCAACACAGACACTTAACAAAGCCAATTTGCGTTCAGAAGCTCCAGTAACCATGCTCTCGATTTCTTTGCTACTAAACACCCTAAAAAATTCCCTCAATTTTTTCCTCGCGTACATTACCTTCAATTCCACCCCAAATACTCTATCGCAAATATTCAACGTTTCCAAGTAAAACCATATTTCCACATCGTCACAGACAACACAGACACTTAACAAAGCCAATTTGCACTCAGAAGCTCCAGTGACCATGCTCCCGATGTATCCGCTGCTAAACACCCTAAAAAATTCCCCCAATTTTTTCCTCGCGTACAAATACTCTATCGCAAATATTCAACGTTTCCAAGTGAAACCATATTTCCACATCATCGGAGATAGCACAGCCGCACAACCAAACAAAGCCACACTCCGAAGGATACTTACATCGATCACGGGAATGAAATGTCAGGTGTAATCTTCTCTTGTCTCGCTGAGAATCACCACAAAAAAATCAGCCGTGCACCGAACGTATCTTGTCAACCGATCACCACGCACTTTCTCCACGACGATCTTGCTCCTCTCATTAGTCACCCCCGCGGCGAGCCGCCCTTCTCGGTCTCGCCGCTGGAAAACACCACCACCAGCCGTGAGGGACTCGCGTCGTCACGGGTCGCCGGTTTCAAAGTCATCCGTATGATCTCTCTCTCGCGCGCGCGAACGCGTGGGACCGACACGCGAAAATTGATTCTGCGTGTCGCTGGCTGCTTAACGGAGAGAGGATCCTCGCGGCTCTCGAATCCCGGTGGCACACGTCTCCTCCGGGTATCTCGTGTCTCTCACCACGGACAATCGATAAAAGTCACCTCCCTCTGGCCACCCCTCATCCCTCCCCCCTCTCATCCACCCGAGCACCCCCTGGTCCGTCCTCCTCTTGCCTCTACCGAATCCCTGTTTCCTCCCAGGTGCTATCTGCGTAGCTCTGGACCCAACACATACACACACACACACACACACACACACACAGAGAGAGAGGAGAGGAGGAGGTGTCGTCTATACGATTATCCCACAACGTGTGTCACTAGGGATATCCCATGCGTCAGCTTCGAAAGACTCGTAAGGATGTTGCTACGGATAGTCGGAAGCAATACAGCCACAGAAAGAGAGACGGGTAGCCTCGCGTCAAAGGCACCACGCGGGAATGCCCAGAGCGCGTCTCTTTTTGCGCGTAAGTACACACGCGTGGACCGAGAAGAGAGCTGGCTGGCTGGATGGAGGCAGTGGCGACGGCGGCGGCGGCAGGCGGTTAAGCAACCACCACCGATCGATGATACGTTCATCAGGATTCACCTTGGGCGCATATTCGTGGCTCACTGCCGAGAGAACTAGCTCCTCCGGCTGGCTCCGTATATATCCGCTCTCGGGCGGGTGTTCGCTAGGCGTCGCGACGGTATATACCTACTGTGCAGAGATCGTATGATGCCCCGAGTATCTAGGAAACTGAACAACGGTTCGGGTTATCGTTCCGTCACATTCTACCCCGATGTGTTTCCTTCGTGTTATTCGTCAGGATATGACTCACAGATGGGATCGTCTTGGATAATAATGAACATTGTGGTTCGAGGTGATCCAGGTAATTTGATTCGTCGACAGCTTACGATCTCTGAATAGTATGTATGGTTGGGCAGGTAGATACTATAGGACGATGGTGGTTCCTCGGGGACGCTAGGTATATACTATTTGGAGACCGCCCGAAAAAAGCTCCGCGCGACGAATCCCGGGTGGGAGACGGAGAAACGATGGGCGGGGAGGGTGTAGAGGGATGAAATTTAAGAGAACGAGGGGCGTGGATGGGGATGGAGGGGCAGTAGGAGAGCCAGGATAAGTTGTCGCGGGTGAAACGAGTAAGAGAAGGCGGAAGAATGTGATTTAGTTGGAGAGGAAGGAAATGAGGACGGTGTAAGGGAGAGAAACGGATAGGGAGACGACTGATTATACGGGATGGATGGTGGTGGGAAGGGGCCAGGGGAGGATAGGGAAGATTGAGGAGAGTGTACGGGAGATGAACGTAAATGAGGACGAAGCGTGGTAGTAGCAATGGATGCCGGCAAGAGGCGACGTCGAAGTTGAGGAACGGATAGACGAAATAAATGGATATGAGGGAGCGTGTGGCTCTTATTGACGAAGGGCAGGGACCCGCCCCTGGGCGAGAGTTAAACTACCCAACAGTCGGGAGCAGCAGCGGGCTCTTCTCGTGACGGACCACGCGCGCCAAATACAGTACCCTGGAATTCGCTCCTGGGATTTTCAACCGAATCGAATATCACGGCTCTGTGCCACACCGTTGGTTACCGTTCCAGCTGTCGATCGTCCCGTGCGTTTAGTTCACCGTCACGTTTTTACGCCGCGGAAAATACGGGATTTCAGATGCTGGATTATGACAGCGGCCAACTGTCTGATGGACAAATTTTGAAAAAAAAAATGGGGGGGAGAATATTCTTATGTTTTGTCGAGCAATGTAATTTGTGGACTATTTATTACGGATTATGTTACTCGATTAACACTGGAACCAGGCTCGGATTAAGATTCTTTGGGGCCCTGGGATATCAAACCAAAATTGAAAAGCGGAGGGGGGAGGAGGGGCGGCGAAAAATTTGTGTAATAAAACATATAATAAAGTACATAAATCTTCAAAAACTGACATTTATTCTAAATAATATTAAATAGTAACAAAGGCTTGTTTGTAACGAACAATGCTTCGTTATAATTTAATAACTGTGGTCCAATTTATTTCTCCATTTACACTGGAACCAGGCTCGGATTAAGATTTTTTGGGGCCCTGGGATATCAAACCAAAATTGAAAAGCGCAGGGGGAGGAGGGGCGGCGAAAAATTTGTGTAATAAAACATACAATAAAGTACATAAATCTTCCAAAATTGACATTTATTCTAAATAATATTAAATAGTAACGGAGGCTTGTTTGTAACGAACAATGCTTCGTTATAATTTAATAACTGTGGTCCAATTTATTTCTCCATTTACTAAGATTTCTAATTATTGAAAAAGGGAAATAGTATACAAAATATGATTCAATTATTCTTTTTACATAAACTGAAGGCTTACCCCGGGGTAGCAGGCCCTGCTGCCCCTCCCCCCGCCGATCTGGCGCTGACTGGAACGACGAAAACAGTTGAAATGACGTTTAAACTAAATTTTTGTAAAAAAAAATAATTGAAATGTTATACCTGTGCATTTCACCAGATTGTTGCCGGTAATTTTATTACAATATGTCAATGAGGTAATTAAGTGTTTTTGAATTTTTATAGTTCCGTGAAACTATCATTCTTATCGATTTGATTTGGATAGGTGCACGTTGATTATCGATAGTTCTAGTGTTAGTCAGTTTTATAGAATACTATTTATGTTCGTAATTGGGTGTAGAAGAAACGATGAAACATAATTAACAATGATCTAACGAAGCCTTTCAGACCGATATAGGTACTTTCCAGATGACACATGACACCTTGAAGACGCCCATTTGACGGCTATTTTAAGCCGTCCTCAAGGCGTCATTGGGCCTCATGTCTTATCTGGGTTTATAATCCCGTAAATTAAAAAGAAAAGCACCAAGGTTAGAGTTTATTGAAATTTGTTCAGAAATGAATATCACGAAACCTATAAAAACATATGAATTATGTATTTTACATATAATGAACTAAGTTACTCAAGTTAGAAGTCTTATACAGTGCTATTTATGTTTGCAATTGGGTATAAAAGGAACGACGAAACATAATTGACAGTGCCCTGAATGAAGACTCTCTGACATACTTTATACTGCAGAAACTTCAGAAAAAAACACCGAAAATTGGTTTTATTGAAATTTGTTGAAAAATAAATGACATGAGTCCCATTAAAGGTGTAATTTATTTGCTTGATACACGATCATATACTCGTCCACATACGAGACTGTATTGAGGACAGTAGGTTACTCACTATTACGTACATTGTACACTATCAACCCTCGAACTACCAATTCAGTCAAAAAAACCGATTAGTACACTTTTATAACGACGATTAAACTGACACAATAATACATTTTTCGAGATCTTTTACAACTTTTATTGCAGTGTAAAAATAAAGAAATTAGTTGATTGATAAAAATGAGTATTTTCAAATATTTGATGATCAGATAGAAGTAGATATACGTTTATCGTTGGTGGTTATAGTGTTAAACAATACAGTGAAAACTCAAATAATAACACTACAAAATAATGAAAAAAGACTAGTCTTCGTAACAGTCTTTTGTTCAATCATTATCTCTTGCCTCGCTATAGTGACCATATGGGTATTACATTAAGAAGAAAGGAAATATCAATTCATCGTTTTCTTTGTATATAAGCAATGTTTTTTTTGTTCTCAGATTAATTTCGATACAGTTCGCATAATTCTCGTATCGTCAGGCGAGCTCAAAACCGCGCGCTGTGATAATTACGTAAACGTTCGTGACATACGACTTATTATCGTACTGCACGGATAACCACATGCCGCGTATGGTTGTTCCGTGTCGATAGCCCAGCAATTACCGTTATACTATCGCCATGAACACAAGCATCGCTTGGTTAAAAGGATATTGCTGTTTTCGAACAGTTTTATGTTTCCAGTCCTGGCGCCCGTACGCTGGCAGTTAATTTTCGAAAATGAACACACCCGCCAACCAGCAAACGCCGTTTCACGTCCCCTAGAAACACGCAGTGTATTGCCCTTTTTCAAACTGATGTCCACTTCCAACCAATGGAAATATTTAAATTTTATTGCATGCAATTATTATACCTCGAAAATTCTGACTCCTTGAATTAATGACCTTGAGAACTCAAACAAATGACCTTGAACTAAAAATATACTTGCAACATATTGATTCTTTGATACCATACAAGTTGCATATAAAATATTTGTTTGTACTACCACAAGTGGAAGATATATGTAGGTGGCCTTATTTAAATAGACCACCCCTATTACAGAGAGAAGTGATCCTAATGTATTAGGGTTGATGCACATGAAAATTCTCCCCCGGAAATTCGAACTTTGGAAAAATGACATTCTTTATGCACCGACCTAATACAAACTTATTCGTACCCTAGTCGAGAATGATTTAATATTCGAAATAAAGAATAGAATCGTCTTCTTTTGCATTCAAACTGTACTGGACACATTTACAGTTATTATTGTTATCGTCAAAAGATAAATATTTAACACTGGTTTTGTATACAAATACTTCAGGAAATATTTATTGCTTAAGGAATTATTTATCCAAACCAGATACATATAATTAATATACTAATACCATAATTAATATATTAATAAACTAATACCATGTACGTCAATAAAAGTAACAAAACATATATAATATAAATAACGTTCAAAGTATAAATATAAAACGTAAGAGTGTAATCGATAAACAATATGAACTTGAACACTTCATTTTATTTATATCTGCGTATAAAAAAAACTTCTCTACAATATTTCGTATACCTATAAATAACAACAAAAGAACATGGTAATTACATCAGTCAAAGTGGCGTGAAAGTTACGTTATTAAATATAAATACGATCCAACCTTCGTAAAAAGTGCACAGCTTTCATATGCCGATTATTTCGCTGTGTTAACGTTTCCCTTGCCTTATCTCTTGCACGTTTACACAACAATTCGATGCGCAAATATAACATTTCGTCGCGATAACTCGTGACATGGAAAAAAGCTGACTTGGTTTGATTTTTACGGACACGAATAACAAACAATAGAGGGTGATAAGGAAAACAGTATTAAAACTTTAAAAGTAGATGGTACTCGCCAAACAGAGAAAAAAAATCCTGATAAACATGGGTCAATAAATGATTGTTTTCAAAGCTATGAACAATTTTTCATTTCAGTGAAGGGGTTACATACCTTTGAGCTGTTAAATACGAGGAAAAATTAAAACATTTTTTTGTATATGCAGACTTATTGTTTATTAAAAGTTCAACATATACATCTTATTATATGTATGTTATTTCCTTAGTAATTTCTGAAAAAATGAACTATATATCTATTAATACAAAAAAATGCCTGCCATTTAAAAGCATTTTACTCGAAATGAAGTTTTCAAAATCGGTACCAGAAATATTTAAAAGACTAATAGACCAATTGAGATCAAACTTCGTAGTAATTTTTTTAAGCCTAAAATCTAGTACTTGACAAAGTGAATTTTTCATTCCTGCATTTTTTTTCTTTTTTTTTAGTAACAAGAGAATTTGAAAATTTATGTCGGAAACTACAAGTTAAATTTCAAACAGCCGCCATTTTGTAAAATATTGATATTTTCAAAATCGGCTTCGGTAAGTACTAGTTTCTTTTATCTACATTAATATAAAATTTAAAGAACTTTTTTCAGATAAAAGACCACAAAGATACATCTGATACCGTAGATGGTGTTTTGATGAAACTGGTTATAATTAAATGGCAGCCATTTTCGTCTGTTGATATAGATCGATTTTTCAGAAATTACCAAGGAAACAACATATAATAAGATTTTAATAAACAATAATTCTGCATACATACAAAAAAGTTTCTACTTTTCCCTCTTATTGTACAGCACAAAGGTACGTAACCTCTTAAAGCGAACAACTTAACTACAGCCCACTCACCTCAGAGACGAGTCTGAATTTTTTGTCTCACTATTACAACCTAGTAGAGAATATTAGAGGTTCTAGCGTTCGAATACCTTCAATTCACAGTAACCGACACACTATTTCCATAAACGGTGACAAGAAATACCATTCAGTTGGTCATTAAAAGTGTTAACAAAGTAGTTATCATCGGATTATTCATTTCTAAAACGAGTCTGTAATTAAATGGTTAATTTTTCGACATACGTTCATCACAACTTTTTTCTTTCATTTGACGAATACAATCTACTCTTAAAGTTTGGAAGTCTCTTTTTTTCACCACCCTGTATATCAATTACAAGATACAATATCACGTCTCGTTTCATATTTAAATCGGCCGGACAAACGAAGAAAGGAAAACTGAAAGATCGAGTGCGAGCAGCTTTTCGGCTCGTTTTGTTTTTCCGTCTCGGCCAAACGTCACGGAAGTGTCAAATTAAACAGTCCGTTTACTCGAACACACGGATCCCTCGGTCAGATGAGTTTTTTTTTTCCTCCAGTATGAACAATAAATCCCGTAATATCCGTGCAGCGTGTGCCGCTTCCACGGTGGGCAATTTATCGAACAATAAAGTAAGAGGTCCCATTGTTTCTCGAGATAGAAAAATCAGAATAAAACTTCCGTTTCCACCGTCGGTGCACCCACTTCGGGCCCGAGCGTGTTGCTCCGTGAGAAATCACGCGTCGCATTGTTCCGGGAAAGATTCTCGCGAGAATCGTCTGTAACGAATTTTAACAGATCACGCAACCACTTTATAACGGTGGGTCTCGTTTTAAAATCCGTCCCGAAGGTTCGTCAAACGCGATTCCTGAGGGATTATTACAAACTGGTGAAACCGTATCTCGAAGATGAGGCAACGGACGAGATACAAAAGGTACCCAGTGTCGGTGATCTACTGACTTTCGCCGAGCAGGAATTCATTAAAAATTACGGTGCATTCCCTACCTGCGCTGTATACGCTCCTGGTTGTCTCACTATAGCCGGAAAGTGTACCAATCTGGTGGAAAGTAAATCGTTGTCCATGGTACGTGCAAATTCGTCTGATACACCCTAACTGTAAAAGTCGTGCAACTGAAAATCATTTGAAAAATTCTGTAAATATTACGAGGATTTAAATCGATGCAACAACTATATCCTTAATTAATCCTCTGTAAGGAAGTATATTTTTTCAGACTCTATAGGCAAATTGAGTCGTTTATGTCCAAACCTAATTCTTTTTTACTGTTTCAGGCTTTCAACAAAATCTGTAAAGATTCCGGTATATTTATCGAAGTCTCTGCTAGATTATACAACCGTTTGTGAACAGAAATGTTTAACACTTTTTTTCAGGGAAAATAAAAATTCGTGGGAAAGTCGGAAAAATAGGAATTTAGTTGGATCGTCAACGACTCGTATTACTTATAGAGGGTTCTTACCAATGAACTTTGTTGTCACCAAAAGATTGCCCATTTTGGGTATATCTGATTGACACTCTCTTGACTCCAATAGACATCGGAAGACATTTTAGTAATTTTCGGTTTAACGCTAGAACTATCAAAAAAAGTCGAAATGACTGCTTAGAAATTTTCTGTAAAACTTGTCAGCAATAACACTGCATTTTCTAATATTTTGACTGATTCTTCAGTGCAATAAGTAATCGAAGAAATGACTTAACTTGTTATAATTAATTACCCTGATAATCAGTTATGTACAAGTTTCGCGCAAATTGTCAGCAATAAATGACAAAAGTTGTCTAAAAAACTATAGCCATCTGTTTCCGCGTTTGACTTGGGCTTTGCAGACAATGCGAGCTGACAAAATGGTAAAGCAAGTTGGCAAAAAATCTTGCAACATGACGTATGTCAAATTGAGGGCAAAACCGGTACAAGGTTTGCGCAAGCCAATTTGCTGCATATGTTGATGCCAATTTGTTGCCTATGTTGCTGCCAGTGTGCGCGTAAATTGTTTATAGCAAATCTTGCATCAAACTTGTAGCCATAACCTTATAACAGGCGTTGAACAAAATTTGGCTTTGCAGGTTTGCCTGACTGGGTAGTTAATTAATGTATCTCTAATAGAAACAGATAGTATTGATCGTCCGTAGTTCTAATGTTAAATAATATACAGTCACCGTAGTTATACCAATGTGTTCCCCAGCAATCACGATACTCCAATGACTATAGCTGGGTGCTTGGTCAGCCAATGGCCAGAACGATAGAAACCATTGGTGTACAGTGTTTATCGTAAATCCTCCTCCTGTCCCCATAATCATTGAACACGCACTTTCCACGACCGTAGCACATAAAAAGTAACGAAAACGTATGCAGGGACGCGCGCACGTTTGTCTTCGTTTATCTTCTGTTGAAATAAAACAGGCCGTACAACTTGTCACATTGATAGTTGGGAAACGGAGCCGGAACAACAAATGGTGTCACGTTAAAACGACCTCGAATCAATCCACCAAGAAGGATGTGTTCAGATTTTACGCGAACGATGAAAATCTCCGAATATCCGTGGAGGACTCGTGGTGCATTCGGTACATGAAGGCAACGGTGCAATGTTTCAAGGCGAAGAGAGGTATATAACTCATCCAGTTAGTATTAACGGTTCCGAATAATTGCTAATAATTACCAATTATGTGGAATTTCAGAAGAACATCAATGAGCTAAAAAGAACAAGGTATATTTAACGATTGGTATTGTCCATGTTTAAATTATTTTTGCCGTAATTCATATGATACGTAGTTATCGGTATAAGCACGCGGAAACGTAATAACACGTTAAGCAAAACAAACCGATAAACATTTCACGTCACGCCACAATACACAGAGCGAGGCACGCGGCGAATGATGAATTCGTATACAATTATAATTATAGATTACGCAGAATACTCGAGCAATATGTATGAAAAGACCACAAGGGATTCGTGTGAGAAAGTATGCAAAGCATACCGTGCATGTTATAATCTCACACTGCAACACTTGGTCATTGTATTTGTACGTTTCGGTCAGTCCTGGGCACTTTTGAAATAATACCATTTAAAATATTATTTCAAGTAACATGTTATTTTATTTCATAATTATTTCCATGCCTGCAATCACGTCTGAAATGACATTATTTGAAATGTCATTTTAAATAATATGTTATTTTATTTTCTAATCATTTGAAATAATTCTTAGATATAATTGTGAAATTGTTCTTCGACATTATATCAGGTGACTACATTTGAGTTTAGTTTATTGACATTCTTCTGCAGAATAACGCCCCTCTTCTATCTTCCGCACCAGTGAAACGATTATTTCCTTTCGCAACAATATTAGATGGATCCAAGCAAAAATCTATCACGGATGAGTTTTTTCAAGAACGGGTTCTGTTTAAAGCAAACCACTGCATATAAAGGTTTCTTAAAATAAAATCTTTTTGTTACATATTATTTTACGTACTATTTCTTTTGTCAAATTTTAAATACAAAAATAACAAAATAATTAATTATTTGAAATTACTATTATTTCAAATGAATCTATAGTATTTTTATTTTCAAATAACAGTATTGAAAATAAAATTACAAAATAAATTATTTCAAATAGTTATTTCTTATTTTCATTTCGAATCAAATTTGCCCAGGTCTGGTTTGGGCTTTCCTTTTTTTACAAAGAATATCTACAAGTAAATAGTCCATCTGCAATGAAAATAAATAAAAATATGTGCACCGTTTACGTAAAGCTCTGAGGCCGAGATTTTATTTCTTAAGATCCTATTTCCCGATAATAAAAAAAAAACACTACATTTTCAAACTGTTGACGAACACGCAAAATAATGTTTCAAAAGTGCTTTCGAGATGTGACTGATAGAATGGGTTACTATAAAATGTTTAAAATAGGACATCCGTGTACGCAATACGATAACACCAAAAACAACATGTACACATTTCACATTGGTGTTTAGTGTATCGAAATAATAATTTTGGTAAACAAATGAAATAAATAAGCGTTGTCGACAGTGCATGTTCCGGGATTTGAAATCGTGATCGTTTCCACTGTGCCGGAAAGATCTGGTCTCGGGAGCAGCTCCGCCCTGGTCGTTGCGTTATACACGTTTCTCGAGGCAATTACGAAAATGCAGACGGCGAACATTCTCGAGAAAACGCTGGCGTGTCACTTGGCGAAGAAACTGGCCTCAGGATCTCGCAACCATTGTGTCGTCGATTCGTTGATTTCCATCGTCGGCGAGGAGGACAAGATAATCAGCTTCGACTCACGATCTCTGACCGTCGACGAATACGACTGGGAAACGTTCGACACCGAAATGATTCTTATCACGCGTCCCACATTCGCGATTGAAAAGTCATTGAAGTATCGTTCAGACGCGACAAGACAGACAGAGATCACTATTATCAGAAACACGACCTCGCGATGGCGTACAGATCCGGAAGGCAGTTCGATGATGGAACGTCTGTTTCCCGAAGAGACGATGACCTTGACCGCGAATATTGACAACGGAGATAAGATAATATCCGAGATGACAGAAACGATCAAAACAAGACGATGGAAGAAGCTTGGTAGGATGTTAAAACAGTTGGGAAATGTTGCACAACCTGGTTTTGTCATTTTTTTCGTTTTTGTTCATTGCATAGTATTAATGTTACATAATTCGTACAAGCATGTAATTTACATAGCTTCTTAAAATATTACATCCAACGTAAATATGATATATTATTTAGGCATTTTTATCTGGTACATATGTATCTTTTTTTTTTTTTTCTTGTTTTGTAATATTAAATCGTGTCTCTCGTTTTAAATATGTTTCCAAGGTTTCCTGTTCCGAAGTTCCGCGCGCATCCACCCCCTAAAAGCCATTGGTCTTTTATCTCCCATACAGAATTTTCCAGTGATGGTTTATGAAATTTTGTAGGAAAGCTATTGTGGGAGAACTATCATTGCACGCGTAAGTGTTTGAACTATTTACCGAAGGACATTGAACGTATCATGAATGCGTTGGAATCCACAGACGGTGTTTTAGGAGCCAGTTTCATCAGCAACGATCACGGCGCATCCGTAATCGCGTTGGTAATCTCTTTTCTTTCTTGTTAACGGAAAATATTTATCACCAACAACATATTGAAAATCAATTTGATTCTGAAGTGATTATTTCAAGAAACAAACAGGAAAAAAAACAATAGTGCAAATGAAATTACGTTATTCGATTATTCATTCTAGATAAATATTTTAAACAATATATTCGCATTTCCGTATGCTTAAAAACATAGTTTCCAATTTGCTATCAATCATTAGACAGCTACGTGTTCCGACAGGTACAGAGATCGAGATTCAGAAGTTTCATCTCACTGTTGAGTCGTATGAAAATTTCGAAACAACGATATTATAAGATAAAGTCGTTCACCGGAGCGACTATACTTTATACACACGAACGTCATGTTCCTACGAACGGCACGGAGCAGCGTCGTTATCGCCAGACAATAAAAACCAAATATCATATCCCCGACGACGATAGTATACAACTAGAACATTCCAATTACTTCAAACCCCTCCAACCAGCGATACCCCTATATATTTCCAAGAACCCTTAACACGCCAATTAATTTTTTAGTTTTTCTTTTTAATATTTTCCTCTACTATGAATATACACATAGGAACCTTTATATCTGTGTACATTTTGATATTCTTATACTAGAATGTAATCATTGGTTTTTATATACGACATACATATACGTATATATATATATTCGTAAATGAAATAAAACAAAAATTATATTGTACGAAATCTATTGGAAAATAACATTTAGATCATCGTGTCTTAGAATTGATTTTTTTTTTATGGAATGTGTGTTTTTGATTGGTCGTCAATCTCTTCGTGCGCTAGCTACGCTTGCGCATGGTAACATTCAGGTTTTCTCACCTTTCTCTCTCGCGCCCTTAGGTTCTCTACTTTCTCATTCTATTCCGGTCTTTCACATTTATTACTTTTTCGTTCTCGCAATCGCATTTGCTATCACAATGCGCGTGCGAATCTGTAGAGAGACAATACTGTTATACATGTAACTCGTCTTTGTAATTGGGTACAAAGAAACGGAACTCGCTTTTTTGCACATCACATTACTAAGAGCACTTAAATCACGCGACACTTAAGTGCGTTATAAAAATACGCAATATTATAGTAAAATTTTTAATTTTCAGTTCGAATAACTGCGTTTAAGTTGCCAAAAAATGGTACTCTTTGCGACGACTTTCTCCTCAGCATCATAGGGTACGGTAGTTTCCTTCGCTCATTGTTCTAAAGAATTTCCATGAAATTACACCAATTGCCATCAAGCATACGGTCAAAATGATTCCACCTATGAAAAAATGAAAATTGCATAATGTAATTGTAAATGGATTTCTTCTAAACAGAATTCTATACAAATAACTTTCAAACAGAAATCTATCTTTGCAAACAACTACATGCATATGAATGTAAATAATAAACATATAAACGTCAATGTACAGTGCCTACCTAAGAAACTGAGGCCATCAAAATGTCGTCCCTTATAGGATGGAGTTTTCGTCGATACTGGAATTGTTGTTGTAACAGATGGTGGTGCAACAGTAGTTCCGCTGCTTGTGGTAGTGGATGAAGTTACATTGTTAGTTGTAGGTTTCAGAGTTGTTGTTGACGGTTTCTTTGGTGTTGTTGCTGTTGTTACTATGGTTGTTGGTACCGTTGTGGAAATAGTAGTTGTCTCAATCTTACTACTGGCAGTAGTTTTATTAGCAACATCAATAGGAGCAGTTGTATGAGTATCTACTTTGGTAACATTAACTGCTGTTGTAGTATTAACAGTGGGTATAGGAGCATTAGAAGATGCAGCAAGATTTATGATAGTTGTAGATTGAAGAGGAGGTACAGTAGTTACATCCACTGTCTGATGGATGGTAGATTTATTCTCTCCTTGTATTGGAGTAGCTGTACAAACAATTGAATATTTCATTGATCATTAATAGAGGTAATTAGTATTTTCAAAATAGTACACGCATGATCTTTGTGAAAGACTAAAATGACTAAACATGGATATCTTCTTCAATACATAATTTTCCAAAAAATTTAACTTTTTTAAAATTTGTTTATTTATTTAAACATATTTTGAACAATCTCATTGCATAATTTTATAAGGCATAACAAGCCATTTATTTTCACTCTAACAATTTTTTATATTTACTATAGTTTTTAAGATATACAGGAAAATAGGAAAACACATTAATATTTAAAGTGTTTTCAACCTGACAAAAGAAAAAAATTACATGATACTTCTAATGAGATCCCTTACAAAATGCAGTTTCAACAAAATTAGAATTTTTAGATTACTGAAGTTCCTGTGTTCCATATAATTATTATTTATGAAAAAATGATATATAATGATATGTCTTGGTATGAAGCAATAAAGTTATAATAATGTAGTAATAATAATGTTTAAGTAGGAATCATTCTGTAATATTGCTTATTGTTAAATTTACCCATATGTTTAAAACACCGAATGCTATAAGTTATAGCAGACTAAAGCCATCCATATATACTTCTGCCTGAACTATAAGATATCTTACTGTGAACGTAATTGTAGAACAAGAAACTCACGGAAAATCAATAATAGTAAAACAGTATACAAAAGTACTGAAGGTCGTTGTAACTAATGGAAAAGCCGAAACATACTATCAAAATTCATAAAAATACTAAATAAATAATGTACATATGTATTTCTAGAGGCGTTAAGCGGTACAGAAAAGGACTGCCTCGTGTAATGCAATACAAATGGTCGTGGTCACTGCATAACAAAAGAAAACTATCATATCGTTCCGTATACTTTCCCGCATCGTATGACGCATACCATTATTTTTCACGTGTGAGAAAAAGCCTTATAAGCTACCTCAAAAAAGTCTTACAAGAAAATATTTCATACACGTCAGACGTCCTTACGACACGAAACGTTAACAGATTCGACGACGAAAGCAACACAACGAACGGAGAATATATTTACTTACCAACGCTACTCGCAATGCTGCAGATTATTGTAGCCAAAAGAATACAGGTCACATGTACTACCTTCATCTTTGTAATCCGATACAAACAAGTGCAACAATTATTTACGTATGCTCCACGAAAAAAAACAGGCCTCGAACAGATTTCTCGCAAGCAACGCGTTACAAATGCACGCAACGTACGCTTCTGCTGGAATTGAACTGGTCGCCTAGCCTCGGCTTCCACCAATTGCAACTCTATAAGGACAGTAGCGACGCTGCGTAACTTCACATTTTAAATATACTCCCCAGATGGCACACACGGCGTAGACGCGTCCAAATTCTTTTACAGAAATTTGTTTTTGCTTTATGTCTTGTTAATTACGATAAAATTGAGATTCGAAAAGGTGACCGATGCAGTGACTTAATTTACACCAAAATCTATGCATTCCAACATATAGTTCTATTTAAACGTTCATGTGTAGCAATACACTAAACATATAATATATTCCTTATAGTTATTAAAAAAATTGGTAAATTACGACAAATTTCTTTATTTCGTAACACAATATAAAGTCTAGAAACCATAAACCGTCATATAACTTTCCAGGAAATAATATCACAGTGACGTATAAACACACGGGATTTCCGATGTACCTCAATTTTTCTATTAAATTGGTTATTTCGAAACGTCATAATAATCTCTAAAAAATCATATTGTACTATAATATACACAAAATCGGATTAACTTAAATACATAATAACGTCTGATTACAGTCGAACAACGCCTGGGGGCCGCTTCACACCTGAAAATTTCTATCGATCAGAATGCTTTGTAACGGTCTGGTATGCATATTGATGTGGTCGAAGTAGGGAAAAAGTGCACCAATCGGCAAAGAGCACCGGGCGAGAACCGGTGCACATACCAGCCGGGCATATGGACTTAACGTAACGCTCCGCGTTCTGCTCTTATTCCGGCCGGCTTCTTCTGCGGTATGATGCGCGCTCAGCGGTCTGCTGGATCAGTGCTAGTGCTTGATGCGAGGCGAGTGTGTACGGTGGTGCACGGTCGCTTCGCGAATACGGGGTTTGCACGGGACTGTTTTCGTTCTGTCGCTTCGTTAAAGCGTGCTCGTACTACTTGCCGCGACGGGTGTTACTTACCCCCCCCTCTCTGGATTGGAACGGTGTAACAGAGTGCATCACGTAAGGGACGTATATGTAGAACCGTGCGAAGCGACGTGAAAAAAAGGGATCCGAAGGGCGAGAAGCGGTTACGGACGGTGCGGGGGGCAGTCAATCGGAAAGATCGCGAGTGAGACACGGTGGAGGAACGTAGAGCAGGGTGGCTCGCCACCAGGCAACTACGAATAAAGGGCAAGAGAAATGGGCCGGTCCGTACTTACGTGATAGGAGGTGCATGAGCGCGCGCGCGCTCGCACTCGTTCGCGTGTGTATGTGCGTGCGTGTGGCATCGCTGTGCGACGAGTGTGTCCGTGAGGAAGGGGTGAGCGAGGGTGCGAAATAGTATCCCTGTATCCCAAAAGTGCTACGAGATTGCGAAGCCTAACACCTCCCGAAAAAAAAGAAAGAAGAAGCGCCAAAGAGCCGCGTAACCATCCCCCTCCTGCGACGATCCCAAGATGACAGCGAAGTATATTTTTATGACGCTGGTGAACGCGGCTTTTCTCTGCCTCGCATCGACCATACTCTCGGAATCGGCCGGAGCCTCTTGCAAGTGGTTGTCCGAGGGTGGTAACGAGACCCGTTCCGCGGACTGCACCCTCCGAGTATTGGATCCCGGCGCGATCACCAGCCTCGTACCGTCCCTCGACGGTGCCCTCAAGTTACGGATACGGTGCAGCGACGTCCATCATTTCGAGAGCAGCTTCAACGCGCAAAGCTGGCAACGGTTGTCCAGTTTGCACGAGTTACACGTGCACGGTTGCAAAGTATTGCGTGTGCCGGACGGCGCTTTTCAACCGTTACTGGAGTTGAAACGACTGACCATCCAGACGTTCAATTCCGCGTGGGCTGCCGGCCGTGTTCTCGAGTTCGCGCCGAGCTCGTTTCTCGGTTTACGGGAACTGCACACCTTGGAGATCGTCGAGAGCAACCTGCAAGCGCTTCCAGTGAATCTTCTGTGCGGGCTAGATAATCTTCAGACGTTGAATCTGACCGGGAACCGTTTCCACGACACGAACGATATCGGATTGAATCGTCGGGATCTACCGACGCACGACCAGAACAACGACGGTGAATCGTGTCGGGCCGATATACGGATTTTGGACTTGTCGCGGAACGAACTGACACGGTTGCCGGAGAACAGCCCGCTGGTTGGACTGCGACAGTTACACGAGCTGCACCTGCAACGGAACGCGATCGAGGAAATTGCCAGTGACGCGCTCACCGGGCTGACCGTGCTTCGTACCTTCAACGCGAGTTATAATTCCTTGGACTCGTTGCCCGAAGGGTTGTTCGCCAGCACGCGGGACCTTCGAGAAATACACCTGGCGTACAACGGCCTCCGCGACCTGCCGAAGGGTATATTCACTCGGCTGGAGCAGCTGCTCGTGCTGAATCTGGCCGGCAATCGGCTGGGCAGCGACCAAGTGGACGAGACCACGTTTCTCGGTCTGATACGTCTGATCGTACTAGACCTATCGTACAATCTGTTGACGCACATCGACGCCCGTATGTTCAAGGATCTATTCTTCCTGCAGATTCTCGATCTACGGAATAACTCGATCGATCGGATCGAGAGCAACGCCTTTTTGCCGCTCTACAATCTACACACCCTCGAGCTGTCCGAGAACAAGCTTCACACCGTGGGAGCGCAACTATTCAACGGTCTGTTCGTACTAAACCGGCTGACGTTGTCCGGCAACACTATCGCGAGCATCGACCCGCTCGCGTTTCGCAACTGTTCCGATTTGAAGGAACTGGATCTGAGCGGTAACGAGCTCACGGCGGTGCCCGACGCGTTACGCGACCTCACTTTCTTGAAAACCCTCGACCTCGGCGAGAACCGGATCAACGATTTTCACAATGGCTCGTTCCGTAATCTTCATCAGTTAACCGGCCTGCGATTGATCGGCAACGATATCGGTAATCTGTCGCGCGGTATGCTCTGGGATCTGCCGAATCTGCAGATCTTGAATCTCGCCAGGAACAAGGTCCAACACGTCGAGATGCACGCGTTCGAACGGAACGTACGGCTCGAAGCGATACGATTGGACGGGAACTTTCTGTCGAACATAAACGGTGTCTTCACCAGCATAGCAAGCCTGCTGTTGCTGAATCTGTCCGAGAATCATATCGAGTGGTTCGATTACGCTTTCATACCTGGTAACTTGAAATGGTTGGACATACATGGGAATTTCATTGAGAATCTCGGCAACTACTACGAGATTCGTGATTCGAAAGTGAAAACCTTGGACGCCAGTCACAATCGGATCACAGAGCTGTCGCCGTTGTCCGTCCCGGACAGCGTTGAGTTGCTCTTCATAAACAACAATTACATCAGCGTCGTACGACCAAACACCTTCGCCGATAAGGTGAACTTGACCAGGGTCGATATGTACGCGAATCTGATCGAGACCATGGAATTGACCTCGTTGCTACTGACCAAAGTCCCGGAGGATCGACCTTTGCCGGAGTTTTACATCGGCGGGAATCCGTTCAACTGCAACTGTTCGATGGACTGGCTGCCGGCGATCAACAATCAAACGTCGACCAGAGAATATCCCCGGATCATGGATCTGGACAATGTGATGTGTCGTACATCCGGTCCACGTGGTGTTGCCATAATACCCGCGTCAACGGCCAGATCGGAACAATTTCTATGCCGTTACGAGGCCCATTGTTTCGCCCTATGTCATTGCTGTGATTTCGACGCGTGCGACTGCGAGATGACCTGCCCGGCCGGCTGCAAGTGCTACAACGATCGTACATGGAACACGAACGCGGTGGATTGTTCCGGGATGGGTGTGGAGGAGATACCACGGCGTATACCGATGGACGCGACCGAGGTCTATCTGGACGGTAACGTGTTACGCGAGTTGCAAAATCATGTGTTCATCGGACGGAAAAATATGCGTGTGCTTTACGTGAACGCGAGCGGCATCGAGTCTATACAAAACCGTACGTTCAACGGTTTGAACAATCTACAGATTCTTCATCTAGAGGACAATAGGATACGAGAGTTAAAGGGTTTCGAGTTCGAGCGACTTTCGCATCTGCGCGAGCTTTATCTGCAGAATAATGTGATAGGATTTATCGGTAACCTAACGTTCTTGCCGTTACGTTCCCTGGAGATATTGCGATTGAGCGGCAACCGACTGGTAACGTTCCCGGTGTGGCAGGTCACTCTAAACGCTCGTCTCGTCGAGCTTTCGTTGGGTAGCAATCCATGGTCCTGTCGTTGTAAATTCCTTCAGGAATTGTCTTCGTGGGTCTCGGACAACGCGCACAAAGTCATCGATGCGAGCGACGTTTGGTGTTATTACGGGGGTGACGCGAGATCAGCCTATAGGCGTCGTTTGAACGTCAACGAGACCGTCTGTTCCGATTACTTTTCGCAAGGTGGCGTAATAGAGAGCATCATGGTTTCCGATTATTTACCGTTAGTCGCTGCCACGTTGTCCGCGGTTCTGGTATTGTTGGTGATCATAGTCTTAGTGTTTATATTCCGTGAACCGGTCGGCGCCTGGGCGTACTCGAAGTACGGATTACGTTTCTTGCGCACGAAACCAGGAAAATCGACCGGTACAACAACGATCCCCTCGGCGGCGCCGATGACCGCGTGCTGCGACGGCGATCGCGAACGTCTATACGATTGTTACGTTTGTTACAGCCCCGGCGACGAGAATTTCGTGCTCCACTCGTTGGCGGTGGAGCTCGAACACGGCGCCGCGGGACTGAGATTGTGTCTGCATCATCGTGATCTGCCCTGTGTACTGCGTGCTTCCGCTCCGGCGCCGGTCGTTCTCGAGGCGGTCGACGCTTCTAGGCGCGTGTTAATCGTTCTGACCCGTAATTTCTTGCAAACGGAATGGTCCCGTTTCGAGTTCCGCGCGGCGTTACACGAGGCACTTCGCGGTCGTGCTACCCAATTGATCGTCATCCAGGCTGGTCAGGCGTGTCCGGAGATCGTGGAACGGGATCCTGAACTGCGGCCGTATTTACGTACAGCCGCGGCGATACTCACGTGGGGGGAGAAGAGGTTCTGGGAACGTCTTCGGTACGCGATACCGCCCGCGAATATGGGTGACATATCGATGGAGAGCAAATCCTCGCCGCTCGTTTACAAACGGAACATTAATACGTACACGCTGGACGGCGTTGGCAGTGAGAAAACAACGATGTCGACCCTACGGGCGCAGGAGAGACAAAGGTCTTTCTTCAAAGACTCGTCGCCAACGACCGCGTTGATGTTACAACACGCGCCGCCGCCCGCCTATTCCTGCGGCACGGTCTCGATGCCGCAACATCAACCGCCGCCGTCGTCCCCGCAGCCCAGGCTGACCGTCAATCACGCCTACCGGGATGCGGTCACTGTACCAGGTAGCAATCTCATCGCCGCGAACACGACCGTGTGCAGCGGCAGCAGCGAGGATCACAGGAGACCGCTGTCCGAGCACATATACTCGTCCATCGACTCGGATTATTCGACATTGGAGCGAACCGCCTGGAGACAGCAACAACCACCGCCGCCGCCGCCGCCGCCATCGTCCGGCCAGGCGTATCTCGTCTAGCTCCGCGCGAATTGTCTTCTTCTCCTCTGCTTGTGATACACTTCTCGATCGACAAAACGAAAAATAGAAACAGCTTTTCTCTCGCTTTTCGCGGTCCGTGCGCGCGAACCGAGGGGGACGGATTGGTATTGTACTGGGTGGACCACGAGACGTGGGTCGGCTTAGATTATTCTACTGCAGACCTGGGCAAGCTTTATTTGAAATGAAAATAAGAAATACCTATTCGAAGTAATTTCGTTCGGAACTTTACTTTCGATACTGTTAGGAAAATAAAAATATTATCGGTTCGTTTGAAATAATAGCAAGTTCAAATAATGTATTATTTTGTTATTTTTGTATTTCAAATTTGACGAAAGAAATAATACGCAGAATAATATGGAACGAAACGATTTTATTTTAAGAAATCTTTACAGCAATTTGATTTAAGCAGAATCAGCGTGCGTCTAATATTGTCGCGAAAGAAAATAATCGTTCCACTGGCGTGGAAGTTGGAAGAGGGGTGTTACTCTTCAGAAAAATATCGATAAACCAAACTCCGACCTAGTCACATGATATAATTTTGAAGAACAATTTCACAATTATTTCTAAGAATTATTTCAAACGATTAAAAAATAAAATAACATGTTATTTGAAGTGATATTTCAAATAATGTTATTTCAGACGTGATCACAGGCAAGGAAATAATTATGAAATAAAATAACATGTTGTTTGAAATAAGATTTCAAATGATATCATTTCAGAAATGACCAGGTCTGTTCTACTACTAGCTGTTGGATCGAAAATTGTTTGGCTAGTATAACATGATTCAAGGAAAGCTTTAAGATGATTGTACCGAATTTTGCGTCCACCCTTTTTTATCCAGGGTTTTCAAGAAGACCTTCAGTTTTTTTTTATAGATAAACCTGTCATTTTTTTACGTCCGTCTTTTAACAGTATCTAGGTAAGATGAATTTGGGAAGCATCATAAGAAATCATTTTTTTTTTTCTAAACCAAATATTAAGAAAATATCATTAATGTTACTTAAAACGATGTTCAAAGTAGTGCCCATCAGCTTCAATACACATGTGAACGGTTAAGAAACGATTGCTTAGATATTTATGACGTACAATAATCTTATAAATAGTTACCTTACAAAAATAGTTCTATTTATGACAGTAGAATAATGTTAGATAATTCACGTTTCGTGGTCCATCCTATATACATTTAGGTAAAGGTTGATGAATTTGTATCATCGTCTAGGTTGGATCACTACTGTAACTTGTTACATATAAGCAAATTGCGCTGTATGACAGAAAATACGTGTATAATAGTGGTGATTTCATTAACTAGCTTGTTACTATATAACCAACACACATTGTCTATCATACAGCGCAAATTGCTTGCACATGACAAATTACAATAGTGGTTCAAATTCGGCAATTTTCCCCACTGTATACTTCGCGATCGCAAATATTTTCAGGCTTCTTCCTCCTGTACATGATCACTCCGATAACCTTGGATAGTTGATAAATGAACGATATATATATTTTCGATTGCATATTTCGTGTGTCGAGTATCGAAGGTTACGAGGTAGACACAGGGGATTTCGAGTTGTTCGGTATATACCTCTTCGAGATTATCGAGCTTTCGCCATGTTATACAGCTTTTCCGTTTGATGGAACGGTATTTCCACGATGAAACACCTCGATTAGGCGAGGCACCTACCCACGAACCACTATGGAAATATTTGTTTGTCGTGACGTTCCTTTTTCTTCCCCGTGGAAATACGTTCACTCTCGCTTTGTTTCATCGGTAAAAGCGTGATTGTCCACTTTTCCACTCCTGCCATTTCCTTTTTTTTCCGCCCTCTCCCTCGTGTTCTCTCTCTATGATTCTAACCCTCTTCCCTTTCTTTCCGTTGTCTTTCATCTTTCTCTTGTTTCCTGGATATCAGAACCTCAACCTCCACCCTTCTCTCTCGCTCCATCTGTTTCTCTTCGGGAACAGATTGCGCGCGCAGAAACTGTACTATGTGAATTTCTGAATGGTGTCTCGCGAGTACCTAGTTCGACTGGGACTCTTCTATTCCCCCTCTCTCTCTCTCTCTCTCTCTCTCTCTCTTTTTTTCTCTCCCAATTCGCTTGACGACTTTTCCACCGAACAATTAAGTATAAACAAGCCGTCTCTTTTCGCACGGAATCGCCGGGAAATCGTCTCGAAACGCCGATCTATTTCCCCCACGCGCGCGTGTGTACATATTTATTATACGAAAAAAAAAAAAAAGAAATAAAGAATGGAATAAACGCAATATGTAAATAGGGCTGCGCAAGCTGTGTACGCGTTGTCAGCGTACGTGTACGTATGCACATTGTACATATTATATATTATCTATGATACGAAACAGAAAGCAACGGCGAATACACGTTGATTCGGACGTGTGAACGGCCGTTCGCGCTGCTTAGAGAGTTTTAGCTTCGATTTTTGAATTCTCGACTAGGTAGAGTGACCTTTTTGTAATTTTATATGTCCAACGGAATATTGTACGATATGTAAATATGTATATCTCGAGACGTCGCCTCATGTAAGATAATTATTCGTCGCGTAAGAACCGGAATGATACGAAAGAAGAGCAAGAAAAAAAAAAAAAGTTGGTAATTAAGAGTGAGAAACGAAAAAAAAGAACGGAACACAGAGAGTCATGCGCCCGCGACACCACCGTGTGCAATCCACGCACACGCGATTCCGCGCATGCGTCGCGAACTTAACTGTATACTTGATTTATTTAAATCATGTGAATAAATTTATAAAATACGTTATTATTATACACCTTGCGAATCGTGTACCTGATTTACACTCATATCCTCGAATTCGCTTAGAAATTACAATGTGAACAATCGATTGACAAATACGCATGTTACACCACAAAAGCTTGTCCACCATTGTTATTACATTTCTCCTTGAAGAATCGATCATAATTGTTGCTTCCGAATTTACTACTAGACCAAAGCACTCAAACTGACCGGTTAGCACACTTTTATAATAATGATTCAAAATGTTACAACAATGCAATTTCCCAGATCTTTTACAACTTTCATTGCAATATGAAAGTGAAGAAATTGATATTGAAATTCGTATATTTTCAAAAGTTTCTCATGTTTATTAATCTGTTTGAAATACATATCGTTTATCGTCGGTAGTACTAGTCTTAATGCAATTACATAATAATTAGACTCTAGATTTTATGCATTTATAGCCTATAGGTCTCTGTGAAATACAATGAAGGGCGAAACTTTCGTCAGATGCAACGAGTTTTCTATTTTCTTTTGAGCCTAATAAGATACTTAAAGAAAGAAATTTATACTTTTGTTTTTGTCTTTATGAACAACTTTCTAAAATGTGATTTTGCATATAAATCCGCTATCTAATAATAATAATTTTAAACTATACAGGGTACGCCACAAAGCTTATCCACCGTTGTTATTACATTTCTGTTTGGAGAATCGATTAAAATTGTTGTTTCCAAATTTACCACTAGACCAAAACACTCGAACTGACCGGTTAGTACAGTTTTATAATGACAATTCAAAATGTTACAAGAAATTGCTTTAGAAATTTGTATATTTTCAAAAGTTTCTCATGTTTATTAACCTGTTAGAAATACATATCGTTTATCGTCGGTAGCGCTAGTGTTAACGCAATTACATAACAATAATTGCAAAATCTACAGGGTACGCCACAAAGCTTGTCCACCGTTATCATATTTCTTCTCGGTGAACCAATCGAAATTGTTTCCAATATTAATATTATCGCTTCGAAGAACCTTTAAAACTATGTCGTCACGATAAAAACAGAGAAAAGTATGCGATTCACTTTGTCTACAGATACAATTAGCAATAACACGGGTATTAGTTTATTTCTAGTTTGCGGGATTTAAAAAAAAAAAAAACAAACAAATATCGATTTCACGATTTTTCTTTTACCGACCATCAATCTATATTTTCCGCGAATTACACTTAAAACAAATTCACTGAATACGCAATCTGAATCAGAGCTGCGGTAACTTTGCTCGGTTTCCACGTGTGCACACATTCTATTCCGTGATCAAAATATTTGCAAATATATTCCGTGGAAATAGCCTGTGTAACGGTGTTGTTTCTCATACAGCCGGTTGTCGTTACATACACTGTACTCCATATACTATATAGATCGCGAACGGAACATTGATCCTAGTCAGCGCCACCGCGCACTCACTGCACACCATCTGCACACTTACATTATTAATGCGCCTACACCACCACCACCTGCACGTATCACAGAGACGAACGATGTTTCTATTTGGAAAATCTGTTTCTTTCGATGGAGAAACTGGAATAAGGGGGGGGAGGGAGAAGGGGAATGAAAATCGTCGATCTGGTCGTCGACAAAAACGAAGACAGCAGGAGGATCGCCAATGTGGGTATACATAACATCGAAGGTTCGTTCTCTTGCGAATACACAAATTGCTTCCGTTCGATACCAACTACCCGGAAAGTTTTCCGTTCTCGAAACTTTAAACACGCCGCCGTTTATAGAACGATAACAGGCTGAAGAAAGATATACACGCTGTATCCAACTAATATACAGTCTGTTTCACAAGAGCGTTGGAACGATATCTAGAAAAAGAATTGATACTTTTCAAACATTCGATAACAGGTTTATAGTACATCTGAAACACTATGACGCTTTATTAAGGGGTCATGGCAGAAATTTTCGAAAAATCGATTTTTCACTTTCTACATTTTCTTTAAGTACATCATCGAGAGAATAGTCTGCGTAAATTTCAAGGTAATCCAATTAAAAATGACAGAGTTATAGGCGTTGAAAAATGAACATTTTATATAAGTGTAAGCTTGACTTGAAACTTTTTAAACGCGTTTTTCTCGAAACTACATTTTTCAAATCGGTGATCAATATTTCTCGAAAACTACTGTGTCGATTTACATGAAACCTTTTGCGCTTTTTTTTTAAAACAGGAAAACTTGTCCTTGAACGAAGGATTTTTTTTTCGTTCCATACTTTTTTTTTTAATTGATCAAAGAGTGATTTTTAGGTGAAAATCGTACTTTTTCAGGAAAATGTCCGCCATTTTGTTCCTAATCAATATTTCGAAAAACCCTACGTTCAAGGACAAGATTGTTTCTTCCATTACATAAATCTTACTGAATGTTTAATTTCAAATGAACCGTTACGAAGTTACTGTGATCACGACAGACCACTTTTTGTGAAGAGACATCCTTGGAGATCGCTTACCATTTATTTACTAACAAATATTTTTAAATAAAAAAATTATCTTATAATCTAGAAACTGCAATTTTTGAAACACAAACACAGTTTTTGAAAAAGGCCTTATAGTTTTTGAGAAAAAAATTCCCAAAGAACACTCTTTTTTCGGTCTCCTGACTGAGCATGACCTTTTAAAGATCTGTCAGTTCGGCTTCGTCTGTCATTGTAAACACTCGAATTTCAAAATAAGTGCGGCTTACGTTAAACGGTTCGAATGCAGTGTTTTTTTGCACAAATCCTAAAGGACCAAAATTGATCTTCTTAACGACAGCGGTTCGTTACAGGAAAAAGTCGAACGAGTTCGTGAGGAATTGAGTGAAACGGTATAGGGCTGCAAAGTATGTTGATAATCTTGAAAAGAGAGGGAAGACGCGTATGACAAGTGATAGAGAGGACAAAAACCATTTAAAAATTTTGTAAAAAATATTTTATTTTTCTTAAAAAAAAAAAAGGTCTATTAGTCTACCAGAGAGTGATTTGGTCAAGATAATTCATCTTGGGTGTTACAAGAAGTCAATGATCCAAAAAATCGGAGCCGGAGAATCCTAAACTAGCCTTCACAATCAGTACACGCTAAATCGATTGAAAATTTCTGGAGCATCATCGAGCTCAAGCTTCGTGACAGGCATACTTACTTTAAAGCAGCTATACCGCCAAATTAAACAAACATACAGGACATTCCTTGAGGGGTACCTACGCACGAAACTTGAGCAAAAGCATACAGGAGCTATACTTGAACACGAAGGAGATTACGAATTATATTAGATAATTAAATCGTAGTGTTCTAGATGTACTATAAGTCAGTTTATGAATTTTAGAACGAATATCAATTATTTTTCCAGATATCGTTCCAACGCTCTTGTGAAACAGACTGTACGTACATACTTTTATTTCACGTATGTATGTATGTATGTATGTATGTATGTATGTAGCAGTCAAAGCGTGGAGAATAAAACCAGCCGGTTAAAGTTTGCCCCGTAAAGTTTCGGGGCGCATAGTTGTCGTAACTGCCGATAGAAATCTCCGCCTGTATATACCCCCGTTTTACACAAGCTCCGGACCAGGTGTCGCATCGAGATCCAAGCATCTTGTATCGCATAGATATTTCCTAAAATATGATTTCCGCGGTGCGCCGCTGGTAATCTAGCTAGCTCCCCGCCTCCCTCGAGTGGGCAGCAGTCCACACGGAAACCAGTTTTCTCGGTTACCTGGCGGAATGTAAGTACAGCTGTAATTACTTACACACCATACTTACCCGGCCACGTGATCGGATCCTAGCCCGGGCAAGCTGAGCAGATAGAGAGGGAGGTAGAGAAAGATAGAAATATTCAGGTCTACGAGGCGTGTTCGCTCGGCCGATCTTTGCGGTATCACACGGCCGCGCCAATTTCCGTTCCGTATCGTGGGGCAAGAGAGGGCCCCGCGGCCGAGGCGGGTCGATCACCAACACACAAGGTTTTGCACACCGCCGCCGCACGACGGCAATTCAGGAGAAAGGGAACTAACGATAAAACGGTCGAGCGTCCTCGAGATCTGCGAGAGAGCACCTTTCACCGTGAGAGATCAAAGAAGGGGAGGGGAAGGGTGGGCGCCACGCGTCGCGTCAAGTTCGTTATATAGGTCGTTCTTGCGAAACACCATTGAGGACTAAAGCTGAGCAATTGACGGCCTTGAGGATCGCCCCCGATCCCAATGGCGCGAAACCGTCCAGGACATTGGCCTGTATCCAACGTGCACGATAATTTACATACTGGCATACCTACGATTCCTCCCCCCCCCCCTACCCTTTGTACATATATCCTATTCCCGTGGAAACGATAACGAAATGCCAGTAATCTTTCCCTGGTTCGCTATATTGCTCTGTCGATCGATAATGGAATCAATTTTGCGCCACACATTCGCCGAGCACGGCGATCGTGCCACACGGGGCTACGCCTCTGCTCGTATCGTTGCACCGCCAGGCCTCGAGATCTGGTTCCAATCTTTTTTGTAGGTTTTTCTTTCCCTCACTCTTCGTGTGTGTGTGTGTCGTGCCAGTAAAATCGCTTTTTACGATCGGTCAACGTCGTGGTCGTCGGGTTCTCCGGCAAAAACTTTAACATATCTGCGACCGTGGGTTGCCAACGGTGTACCGTATGTACACGCCGTATACCCTGGAGAAGCGTTAGATCCTCTCCGTTTGCTTTTATCGGGTGGCGGCGACGGAACGATAGGTCCGTTTCCCATTGCGTGTAATGGCAATTCGACTGCTCGGTGGTTTTCCTAGTATTTGTTAGCGAGCAAAAGAGAAAGAGAGAGAGAGAGAGAGAGGGAGAGTGAGTTCGAAAGTGTACGATATCGTTGTCGGGGTTTTGTGACTTGCGTGACGACTGCCATGTTTGCAGAGAGAACTTAGCGCGGACTCGCCCCGGTCGCGCCACCTGCGCCGTTACCTGTGCCTCTGCTACCTCGCGCATATACATATACAATCCAGGGGCCACCTAACCGCCCCCAGACCCCCTCGCAACGTCCCACTGTATCAACCAACACTACCTCGCCGGATCCCTCACCCTTTACCCCGCCCCCCTCTGTACTGGCACTCGTTAAGCGTACGCCGTCCGTCGTCCCTGTCGCTGTCGTTGCCCTCTTTCCATCCTCCCCCCCCCCCCCCTTTTTCTTCTTCTCTCCTCCATTTTCCAGCCGTTACACGCTACCCGTGGCCAACTACACATATACACAGAGAACCAGCAACCACGGACGAGGGAACAACAATGCGAATACCCACGTGTCTGCACGCGATCCCTATCCTGACATTTGGGCATCCCTTATCCAAGTGTTCCCCCCCCCCTCCTCCCACATACCGAACTAACTTCGACTCCGAGTAACAGTTCCTTTAATTCTTAATTGTGCGCTAGATTTACGAGCAACCACGTTTCTTTTTCTTCTGCCCCGCCGTCGGTTGGACGTGTGCTCCTTTGGAAACGGACTACAAAAGGATCAACCGGAACATAGAAAACGTCGCCTCCGTCTCCAGTCCAGGCTCGTGCCCTATAGCCATCGTCGCCCGCCTCCCCTCCATCCCGTAGAATGACGGTTTTCACGATTATCCCGCCGGATCGGCATTCGCGGGACCGCATAAAACTACGGGATCTCGTGGACGTGCCCGCACGTTGCCATTTCACCCCCTCCGCCGCGAGAACACGCGCGTATGCCTTCAATGAGGTGGGTAAATGGGACCGCGGGAGCTGGCTCCGATCTAAACTAGAAGGCACCGGGGGCGCTGCGTGACCTGTCACCGTGAGCGCCGCTAGATTTATACGCGGATGCTAACTTGTCGCATATTTACTCCGTCGAGTTTCCCTTCTCTCGTTGGCCCCTCCCTCCCGCCTTCCTCTACCTTTTTGAGGTACCTTTTGCCTCAGCCCACCTACCCTACTTACTTTCCAATGTTCACCGGTCGCTCTGCCACCCCCCCCATCCCCCTTAAACCTCTCGTTCTTGCGTCCCCCTTGCTCGCACCCCCTCGATGACAAGCCGCAACAATGCTAGGGGTAGACTGCCCGACGCCACAAGCAGATACCAACTGCCACGCAGCGACGACCACTTTTTTTTTTTGCCCCATTCTTCCCCTCCCCTCTCCCGTTTCTTTCTGCTCATAGGGTGTAGATACCTGGCCGCAAAACGTCGCCGTCCAGGTAGCCACCCAACTGCCGCCGCCGTCGCTGTCGTGTCTATCGACCACCCATATATATTCCGGAACAACGCGTCTCGGGGACCTCCGAGACCAGTGATCCGTGTAGAATCGTATACAACTGAAAAGATCGGACACAGCACAACAACGACCGGCCCACTCCCTTAGATTTATTTGCAACGCGCTATTATCTGTTGCATGAGCCTTCGGCGAACCCGGTGAAACTTCTCGCTCCCTTTCTCTCTGTCTCTCTCCACTCAGGGCAGTTGTTAGCCCCAGCGTGTTTACCCGTTTGATTGTGAAGGCGAAATAAACGGATCGAGACGGGTGAACGTTATTTTTCAATTTCGCTTGATCGCATTAACGGTGTTACGTTCGAAACGGTTTTCATGTAATTACCCTGGACGAGGGGAGCGTACAGCCGGTGTTGTAAAGCGTTTGGAAAAGAATTATCGACGGTACTTTCTTCCGCGTTCTTGTTACTTCTTTGTTTGTTTGTTTTTTTTTTTTTTTTTTTCGAATTCATCACTTTTGGAATGTGCGCCAGCAACACAGCGAAGCAGAGAAAATAACGACGGGATAAGACCACAGGGGTATAATAAGTAGACTGCGCATTTGGCTGAAAGGCCGTCAAATATTAGGAAAAGGTAGCATACTCTGGGTCACCTTTCTGTCTTCGTCTGACATTCATTCCTTTTTGTTCTCTGTACTTTTCTGTTTTCCAGGCAACGACGATTTCTTCACCGTACCATGCGTCGTTAGAAAAAGACAGTCTTTGACATGGTTTGACTACAGGAGACATTGAAATTGCGCGGTCTAAATACCGTGGGTGATTAATTTATTATGAACACTTCGAAATTGCTACTCCTTTTGAATTTTGATGAAGAATGGAATTGAAAATGCCCTTATAATGATACTTTCTTTATGACAAAATATATTGTTATATTTTTAGTAACGTATGGCAACAATTTTACGTCTTTTATAATTTTTCAAAGTATATATATGTATTTTAATATTTTTTTGTTACACAATGCAATTTAACAGTGTTAGAATAAATAACAATCAACGAAAACAAACATATAAATCGGAAGTAACAAGTCATATTTACGATTTATCAACGGTAGCACAAATTGGTAGCTTGTTTCAAGTGTGCATCTTGCTGTACATTGGTTAAACAAAATACTGTTGCAAATTTAGTTAGATTTTGTATCTAATGTTAAGAAAAAAGAAAGGGTACATTTGAACTCATAATAACAACGAAAACACAAAATGTGTCATTTCTCCATCTATTCACAATAATTTGATCATCCACTGTAGATATTTCTACGTTGGGGTGTCCCGTCAAACGACATTTTATTTATTTATTCCCAAATTATAACCCAACACAGGAACTATTTGTTATACAGAACTTTGTACAACTTAATTATATAATAGATTCAAGACACGTCTGCTCACCAAAAGAATCTATCGGAGACGCTCCTGTCAATTGGTTTCAAACAAACTCTCTTGAGAACCCTTTCGACTGAACTATCTTCAGATAGATAAGTCACAAGGATCCACTGGAATGCAGTGCGACTTTTCATGGTGTTGCAACAACATTATACGTCTATAGATCGAACACGATACGTTGTTCGTTGCGCCACGGTGTTCGCTATTCTACGAGGGACGAAAAAAAGGGGGTAGCAGAATTTGATCGTCGATCAGTCCTCTCGCTAATTGTCAATGGTAGTTTCGCTGAAGTCATAGATGAATTCACGGTGGAAAATCAGCCCATCCATCGTTTATTGTATATTACGTTTATTTTATTTTTCTTTTTTTTTTGTTTTTCCGCCGAACCATCCGAGCCCCGCCGCCGTGTATGCACGTGTATCGAATGCAAGGGAATCGCTTGGATCGCGCGGCCGAACAATAACGATTCCGGACGAACATTTTCAATCGCGAAGAATACCATACCTCGATGGTGGCGTGGCATTCGCCGAAAAAAAGAATAAAAATAAAAAAAAAGGATAAAAAATTGCCAGCTATACACGCAATTCTTTCGTCCGCCAATTATTGAACGTTCGCCCCGATGTTAAACGAACCGAGCACCAGGTATAAACACGGAAAACATTCTCTCCCTGGGCGCTCTTAAAATATATTCCTCTGCATCGACGAATAAAACCATGCGATCGAAATATTTTAAACGTATCCAGGAACCGTTGACGTAATGCCCCCCCCCCCCCACGTTTGGCAACAGTGAGGTTCTTCCATTGTGCACGGAATCTTGACTTATGTATCTGGAGGACGCGCATCCTTGGCATATACGCTACGTGACTATGTTAGCCGTTGGATGGAGTAATTGTGTTAGTCAGTAAGTATGCTTCTGGAATACTTAGAGGATTAGAAAATATCTTGCAAAACCTCTAGTGAATTCATCTATACCTAGCGTTTTAAAGTAAAAAGCACTGGGATATCGCAACGGGACTAACAGATAGTAAAGATTTCCAGAAAATACGTTTTGCCACTTTTCACCCCTTTAGGGGTTGAATTTCGAAAAATCCGTTCCTAGTGGATACGTACACCCACGAGCAAACTCGGCTTCCACTAGGGGAAAAAACTTGGTAGATTTATTTCAAGTACTGAAATAATTGTTAAACCGAATGTTAAATTGGGATACATTTCAATAGTTCCCGATACCAAATGGTAGGAGGCCTTTACTCTTACGCCACTTTTTCCCTTAGTGGAAGCCGAATTTGCTCCCGAGGGTACCTACATTATAAGGAGAAGCTATCTCTAAAATTTCTAAATTTCTAAATTTCTGAGCGTTGATGACTCAGTCAGTCAGTCAGTTAGGACTTCTTCTTTTATACAGTCCCTGGACAAAAAATTAGGGCCATCTATAATTTTCCAAGTTTTTTCTGGCAATCGTAGAATTAAAGGGCCAGAACGTATTTTAATAATCATTTTTATTAACTACTTAAGTACGTACCTACATATATATTGCACACATACATATTAAGAACATGTGTTTCTTACTTTGCTGTTATCAGCGCATGCACCCTTTCCGCCATACTCCTTATGCATTGTTTTATGATGTCCATTATTTTGGGATAATTTCGAAATATCCAGAATTTTTTTTAAATCGTCCATTGTGGTAACAAGTGATTCGTGTACAAGGGTTTTAAATAAACTCCAGGCGTTTTCAACGAGATTCATGTCGGGAGATTGCCTGGCAAAAGTAAAAAATAATTAGACATTACATACATTGATGTATAAATTATTAATGTGTATTTATGTAATATACATATATGTACGTACTTTAGTAACTAATAAAAATTATTATTAAATTACGTTCTGGCCTTTCAATTCTACGATTACCATGAAAAATTTCTAAAATTATGGGTCGCCTTAATTTTTTGGGCAGGGACTGTGTAAAAAAAAAAGTCCTGACTGACTAGCTGACTCATCAACAGCCAGCTCCTACCGTTTAACCTACGAACATGAAATTGTAGGGATCGCTTTCACTTAGGACGTACGTATCCATTAAGGAAGGAGTTTTCGAAATTCAACCACTAAAAGAGTGAAAAGGGGTGAAATATATTTTCAGGGAATCTTCACTATCTCTAAGTCGCGATGAGATATCCCAGTACTTTTTCCTTTAAACCGCTACTTATTCAAATGCCTGGTAAGTAATTTCCGGATTTGTTGAAATTCCATCTCCAGTGGGTGAAAAGGTGACTAAACGAGGATAAATTTAATAATACAATATATATCTGTTTTTTATTTTTTACTTTCCATCTTTACAATTAAATTTAAAATTTTTTTATGAAATAATTTTGCCAAATCCTGAAATCCACGCGAACAAAGCCTTGGGGAACAGGCTAGTATACTCGTATGAGTAGGGGTGGATTGAAACGAAATGTTAAAATTCTCAAAACTCGAATTTCTTCGAATCGATAGTTTAGCAGTTCCTACTTTTTACTTCCATTAAATAATATTATAATACGTAATTGAAATTCTGAAAACACTGCGTCAAGCTCCCACCAAACACATGCTGTTGACAGTCTTGACCTACACTTCTACGATCACGATCGATCGCCAACCTACTTATATTTTCTATCCCGAAAACCAAAAACTGAACATCGAGCATTCACGAAGCATCTCGCACCGAATATTCGAGATTTATTCATCGATTTTATATTTTTTCTGACCTAGGTCTTGAAAATTTCGAATCACGAAAGAAGTGCAAAGTTTCGAATTTTCGAAACTCGAAACATTCTTCGATGGGGTTTCGATGTTTCGACGTTTCGAGGAACCCATCCCTAATGCTGAGTATGATCTTCAACTGTATCATAAGAGAATAATTGAGTATCGTTATAATTATATCGACATAGATCAATATCAACTCGTACTCAGATGATCTTCACAACACCTCCTGTTGAGTCATTACAGTAATGTCTCGATGAATGCGACATATTCGAGTAAACTTCAGAGCATTCATGTCAAGAAGCAGAGGTTTTAAGCCCCTCATATAATTGTTTTTTACCCGAAACCGAGTCTCTGCTTAGCTTCTATTTACTCTGTTTTGATTGATTCCAGAGGGGGACCCCCCAGTGGTGGGAACAATGCCGTTGCTCGTGTCGCATTCATCGAGGAATCATTTTATTGAGACTAATAGACATAGAGCAGTTTATGCACATAATACAATAAAGTTTGAGCCATCTTCCTATGATGTGAACGTCAATTTATTAAAAATTTACTTACATCATTATTACTGCCTCCAACGTCTCATGTGTACACATAACGTTTACACAACTTGCCTGGGTTCGTGTATATGTGTGTGCAACTTCACGTGCGTCACATATGTTCAGTATAAGAACATGGCCGCGGCATGGTAGGACACCGGTGTGTGCCCTGAATTCGGGGCAAATCGGTGACTTAATTACGGTAAAATGCGAACGTGAGGCAAGGACAAAGAGAGAAAGAGAGATCGGGCCAGTGGTACTCTCTGAAATTCACTTTCAGTCGTCTAAAACGGGAACCCGATGGAAAGAATATAAATCTTTCATGTAATCTCTCGGGAACTTTCGCGAGTAGTTTTAATTTAAAAGTGGGAAGGGGGCACTTACGAAAACTTACTATATTCTGGCTATATTAAGCTTCTATTTTCACGAGGTGCAGATGTGCTCTTGGTACACAAGATTTTCATGGTGTGTACCGAATGCAATTAAATTTGCTTTATCCAATATTTCATCTTGTAAATTAGTCCTTTTTTTTTAATGTCCGCTCGTAGGCCGTGTCACCCACATGCGGGTATCGTGACAATCGATGCGATCGTATATGACAGTATTATTATGACGGTTTGAAAGAAGTAGGTCTCGATGATGTACAGTGGGGTGACTGACTTGTTAAAGCTACAGCACGAAAGGTATATTTCTTTTTGGGTTCGCGTAGAAATAAAATTATGATATTAAGGTTTATACTCGTGGGTAATATTTAATTGATAATTGTCCACTAAAAATGCATAAAACGAATTAACCATGCTGTTCGACTTGGATTTATACGACCCGAAATGAAGATTGTATTTCAATAGGCATCCCATGTTTGTAAATATTTGCTTTTAATATCGAATGTATTTAAATTTTACGTCTACTTTTTGTGTATTTCCCATTTGTTAAGAACAAATTATTTGAAATATTTGAAATAATATCAAGCAAAAGGATACAAACGTGAAGATTAAGCAAGCAGAAAAGCAGGGTCAGACTTAGCTCATGTGTAATTACATTTAATTTATTCTATATATACAGTCGGTTATAAAAATATTCGGACCCTTGTTATGCGTAAAGAATTTCTTGTTACTCCTACTTCCCAAACGCTCGGGAAAGACAGTAAACATAATGTTGAGTTTGTAACATAATAATGACTTATTCCAAATCAGTCGCAAAAATAAGAATACATCTTTCCAGGATAGTGCTGCTTCACTACGAGAAGAAAAAATCAGTACGGGAAATAGCAAGACTTTTAAAGGTAACCACGAGCCATGAGTATCGTGTCAAACATTGTTAAAAGATATCGAGAGGAAAAGAGGATTGATTCTAAGCTTCAAGAAAACCATCCGAAAATTCCGACCGATGAAGAAGTGAGAATTGAAAATTATATGTCACAATAAATGTAGGACAAACCAACCAGTGAATGACTTATTTATTTATAACAACAAACAGCTGTTAAAATTACAATTTCTTTTGAAATTTTTATAAAAATAATTACTCATTCTTATTGTAATTTTCAAAAAATTATTTATAAAATACAAAACGTGTGAAAGCCGAGTAAATAACTGCTACATTTCTAAAATATATTTAATAAGAATTGTACTTATTAATGTTTGCTTAATACGCTAAACTAAGAATATGGGATATTAAAAGTGCAACTAAACTCCATTTGTAAACATTTAATAATTATTAAATTTATAATTTACCTTTCTTGCCTAACGGTCATTCACTGATGTGTCGTCAGTTACTGGTTAATTTACTCTATGAATAAAACTAATATATAGCAGTCAAAATAAATGAGTAAAAGAAACTATAGAAGTCGAAAATAAATACATGAATAAAAAAAAACAAATATAGGAGTGAAAATTATACTGGTGTACGAAATATTTTTGCGACCAACTGTATATCGATTGTAAAACAATATATTTAAAGTCGTTAAATCGTTAATTTATGCAGGTGGATCCAAT
Organism: Dufourea novaeangliae; assembly: GCF_001272555.1. Taxonomy (NCBI): domain Eukaryota; kingdom Metazoa; phylum Arthropoda; class Insecta; order Hymenoptera; family Halictidae; genus Dufourea; species Dufourea novaeangliae. Next base: position 1,112,102 of record NW_015373950.1, on the reverse strand, counting down.
AATTTGACCGGCCACCGTATGTATAATGCTTCGTTAATCAGGGTAATAATATTTCGGTGAAAACGGGGTGTTTCGTGCGAGGAAAAATTAATTAAACGCGTCCAACGAATATATGTATAAACCTATACAGAAAGCGAACACTTTTGCAATATAAACTAACGCGGTGCTTTATCATCCCGCGCGCCGGGACAGGCGTGTCTACTGCGATCGCGTTTCGCGCGAAAATAAAAAACGAAAAAAAAAAAAACAAAAAAAAACGGAACTTTTACTTTGCGTGGAACGAAATTACGCTCGATGGATCGTAACAGAGCTACGATTCCATATTTTCCGCCGAAGCACGGCCCGGTAGATGTCTGTGAATGAAAACTTCGGAAACTAATCCCCCGTCCGTGTCCTTCTTTCACTTCCCTTTTATTCCCGTCGAAGAATCCGACGAATAGCTACGGCTGAACCGAGAGAGAACCGGTGCAACGCGTTCGGTTGCTCGAATCGTGTACCCTATTGTTCACGCGAACGTTCCTCTTTCGACCGAAACGAGATATATTGAATTCGATTACACGTCAAAAGGGGCTCAAAACCTGTTCCCCAGCGACCGCTAACAATTTGCGGATCCTCTAATATCGAACGCGTGCACGGAGAAATGTGATTTGTTCTGCGAACAATGCCACACTAATAACTGTTTCACGGAATCAATGAACTTTCGAGTGGAGTTTATTCGTGGACAGTAAACCCCGAGGGGAGGATACGTTTCGATATCAAGAAGCTTGAGGGAATTGTCATTGAGCCTCGAACGACGATGATCGGGGTGATTTTGACCGGAGTTTTCAAGAACTTCCAGCTGAACAGCTTCCGACAACTAATTTAAGTTGGTAATTGTTTGTATTAATTCAAATAAAAAGAAAACCAATTCACAAAGAAAGGATATTGCAGGAGAAGAGGGTCGAAAGTGCTCTTAACCTTCATCCGTTCCTTGTGTCAATTTGACAGATTTTTCTTCTAAGGAATGATGTTATTCTGTCATATGTAGGTAAATTTAACTGTGGCTACATGACTTTTATTTGAAAAAAATTGCAAATTTAACTATTTATCTCTTCGTCATAATGATTTGTTACTATTGTGTCAATTTAACACCGAGGGACATGTTAAGTTGAGGAGATGAGGTACAAATGAGGTTTAAAACGATTTGAACGGGCGTCGGATCGTTCGATAGTTTATAAAAAAAAACAATTTGTACCAAGTTTCAATCTTCTATCTCGACCAGGAGGGTAGTAAATGTAAAAATTCGGATTATCAGGTTTTCCTCTATTTTCCTTATTTAATGACGTGTAAATAATCTGTAAAAACATTGAGGTCCAAACGGACCCACATCCGTTTCACAGAATCAATGAACTTTCGAGTGGAGTTTATTCGTGGACACTAAACCCCGATGGGAGGATACATTTCGATTTAAAGAAACTTGAGGGAATTGTCCTTGATCCTCGGACGACGATGATCGGGGTGATTTTGACCGGAGTTTTCAAGAACTTCCAGCTGAACAGCTTCCGACAACTAATTTAAGTTGGTAATTGTTTCTATTAATTCAAACAAAAAGAAAGTCAATTCACAAAGAAAGGGTGTTGTAGGATAAGGGGGTCACAAGTGCTCTTAGACCGATTTGAACGAGCGTTGAACCATTCGATAGCTTGTCAAGATAAAACAGTTTATACCAACTTTCAACCCTCTATCTCGAGGAGGGTAGTAACTGTTCAAATTCGAATTATTAGGTTTTCCTCTATGTTTTCTATTTAAACACGTGCAAAAATTCTGTAAAAACACTGAGGTCCAAATGGACCCACGGCGTCAAAACCATCCGTCTTCCAATGGTTAATTTAAACATGACAAAGACAAAGAAGTAATACATACAATTTCTAGTTGTACCGATCCAGGGGGTGGGGGGGGTGAGAACCGCGCGCCAAACTTCGGAGCCATCCTATACGTATACCTAATCCGCAATGGAACCTGACTCCGGTATTGAAACCTACCGATATGGTGATACGTGTGATACGCTTCCCCCATAAACGTCTATTCATCCGTTCAATAAGGCCAATTAAATCTTCTTGCCGGTAGAATGGCTTTGATTGATCCGCCTTTCGGTGGTCTCCTATCCTAATACTAAATCGCGGTCGGGTCGATCGAGTTACGGTAAGTCGGACAAAGAGATCCCCGGGAGAGGGAATGAGGGAGAAAGCCGAGGATTCCGCCGTTGCGTTTCTTACCAGGGCTTTTCTTATGGTCGTCCTGGAAGTGCAGTAAACGGAGCAATCCGGCCTGGGCGAGAAGCGGCCAAGAGGACAGAGAAAGAGGAACGGCGTGTACAGCCGAGAGGAGCGAGCGTTCGAGGCCGACGAAAACAAGAATCCCGACCGTCGTCTTCGGGGTGTATCCCTCGGTGTTTTTGCCTCGTTGGGTTGACGTTGCGACAAAAAAAAAAAGAAAAAGAAGAAAGAAAGAACGAAAGAAAAGGAACGACGACGGGGTTGGGCGACAAGAAGGGAGAAGCGTTGGGACTTGCCTGCTCCGGTTCCCCCTGGCTACCGTCGTTCGATCCGATGATACGTATCTTTCGACGGGTCGTGCGTACGTATACATGTATACATGTGTCCGTGTGCGTGTGTGTAACCGGTGTACACATGTGGGGGACACGAATGAACTCGTGTGTATACGCGCGAAGAAGCGGTTTCTATGGGACCCCATATACATACATATATTAGTGCGTAAGGACATACAATATGGTACATAGTATGCACGCGTAGGTACATGTAATAATACAGGTAAAGAGAAACACACACGGTATGTCGGGGCAAGTTTATATATACGTCTAGGGATATATACTATTTGGGTTCACTTTGCTCGGGAAACGGTCGTCCACTCCGTTCGCTTGGTTGGCACGCTATGCCGACAGGCGTAGCCTTCTCGGAGGTTAGATGCGCGCGTGATAATGCGATCCACGGCACATCGTATCCTCGAAGAAGGTTGCCCCCGGAGTGCCAGAGCGACCGAGAAGGATGTAGAGTAGAGGAAAAGGGATACGCTGAAGAGACACCAGGAGAGGGCTCAGGCTAAAGCAGAACGTATGCCGTTCGCGGGACAGAGAGAAAAGGAGAGTCCAGTAAAAGTGTACTACATGTACATAAGGGTTGCCCTCCTCGCGAATGGAGTAGGTAGGTATGTACGGTGGGCAAAAGTCCGCTCAGTCGGCAGCACGGATAGAATGGCGGGTGTGGTACGTGACTATGCGTGATAGAAGAGGAGAGAGAAGGATCGTTGGAAAGAAAAGGGACAGAGGGGTAAGAGGAGCGAACAGGGGGGCAGAGAGAGAGGGTGAGTCAGTGAAGAGTATAGCTGAGGGTTAGCAGCAGCATCGGTGGAAGGAAGAAGCACCAGTGGAGGGAAGGTGGTCGCGGGAGAGCAAGAAGAGCTACCGGAGAGAGCGGCCACGGAGAGGATGCGTTGGTTCCGTTATCGACCTGCAGCAGGGCGTGTCTCTCTCCTCTTCTTTCTCCCTCCCGCTGCCGTTCAGTATCCTTGTCCTTCTTCCTCGTTCGCTCCTTCACCATTGGCCCGTTCCACCCGTGTGGATGGTCTCTCGTCCTTGTTCGACGAACGTGCGCGGCCACCGCCGCGTTCTAGCTCTTCCGTCTTCGTCATCGGCGGGGACGACGGGCAGAGCCGAGCGCGGAGGCGAGCCCGACCGATTATATGAGCCTTCGGGAGCGGCGAGGCTCAAACCCTTCGACCCAATCCCGGCTTCTACCCCCTCCGCCCCTCATCCCCCCGTCGCCTATACTCTTGACTTCTCGATTGCGGCACGCTCTGGCCCTTAGTTATTGGCATTATTATTATTTGCACCTTTCCGCGCCGTACACTGTGCACGCTCGCTCGTTCTTTCTTTCTTTTTTTCTCTCTCTCTCTCGCTCTCTCTCCCCACAGCCTCTCTTTCCCCCTCTCGCTCTCTCTCACTCTCACTCTATCTCTCTCTCTCTTCTCTGTACGATGATCGACCGGCCCCGTTTGCACACGGACAGAAGGCGCGCGAGGGGGACCTCTCTCGCCGAAGCTGCCGGCTTGTAACGAGTTAACGAGTTTAAAGAAATGACTCACACACCGAGCAGCGGCGGCGCGGCTCGGCACGGCTCGGCGCGGCCCGGCGGTCCGGTGCCCGCGAGTCTACCCCCACGAAGAAGGGATAATAAGATGGAACGTGTGACGAATAATCCGCTCGTTAGAACCAGAAACGATACGGTCGCCGCATTCTTCGGGGCCACACAGCCATCGTAGATCGATGGAACACCGCGTGTGTATATATACAATGTACGCCCGTTGGAGGGAACGACGAAGCTGGGATTCGATAGACGGCAGAATGTGTACTCGTTCTTTCCTTGTTCTCGTTTTTTTTTTCTCCACCACCTCCTCAGTTCTTCTTATTGCTCGTTTTTTCTGCTTTATTAACGGACGGTCTCGTTGCGCTCTTTTTTCCGCGACAGAAACATCGAGATATGCGGACACGTATTAACGCGTGGGCGGTGGATGGCGAACCGACGCGTCGCGCACGGCTTGTCATTTTTCATTTCAGGCTCGTTATCGATTTCGAACCGCTCTTTTCTGTTTATAATTGCGGACCTTTACCGTAGTTATTATAATCGTTATCCACGGAGTTTTGTCGTGACCCCTGACTGTTTCCACGGACTGGCGCCTCGGCTGGCTGTGAATGGAGCCGTAATGAACATAACAAGATAGAACAGATGCTGAAGGTATTTCGGGGGATAGGGACCCATCAGTAATTAAAACAAGAACGTCGTTAATTCTGTGCGTTCAAATTTTAAATAGACCCCTAACCGTCCCCATGAATAGTCGTTCTTGTGCTCGGTGTCGAACCAGTGTTCGAGTCTTCACACCGTTCAATTTGTCCGTTTCTTGTAATTGATCTCGGCCATAATGCCTAAAGTTTGTCGTGTCGAGCACCCGATGACGCATCGCGGAGGCGGAGTAATGGGACGCCATATGACGATGACATGACAAGGTTACTCATATCTGTACCGGAAGATACGAAACGGAGCCGAACGACTAGGAAATTGTAGCGAAAAAAAATTTTACGGTTCTATGGGTTCGTTCTGTTTTTCTTTCAGAAATGTCAATTGGAACCATGTTGGTACGGGGTCAATTAAGCGGTACTACCTTGTTCGCCGGCGTTCGTGTTTTTGAAACGTCGAGGGCACTTTTAACAATGTTTTCAAGTCGCGTGTAACTTCAAACATTCGCGAAGAAGAAAGAACTGAAGTGCTCTGCGTATTTCTCGTGTTCACGGTGTAGCGAATTCACCGCGTGTACCAACTTTTGTACCGCCTGCTGTGCCCGGTGAAGTTATTATTAAAAGAGATACATATTTGCGGGACTAATAAATTCGGCTGAACTTAATTTTAACACAGTTTCCAAAATTACGAGTAGTCGAGCTAGATTACATAGAGTGGAAAAAAGTTTGACGTTTAATTTGTTATTTTTTCAGATGCGTGATAATACGTGAATATAATTCAAATTAATAACCAAAAAACATGGACTTTACAGAGGTAAATACAAAATCTATTTTTCTAGGTGATCGATCCTTTTGTTTGACGTGTCATTTTCTATGATTTCGAAGTTTTCAGTATCGTACAGTATATCCCGATTAATATGTATTATGGATATCTAGTGTAATACACTCGAGTATTCTGTATTTTAAATAAATTGTGATTTAAGGCTAATTTGAACAGATTAAACAATTTCAATGGTACTTATTCGGTATAGTTATCTATTAAGGCTCATTACGAACCTGACAAGCTGTGATAAAGTGGAGATAAATCAAGGGGCTCATTTCTCAAAATTAGTCGTACGACCATTTTAACTTGACCTTTAAGATTAAATTGCACTATGTGATCAGACAATTCGGATGATTTTGTTTTCATGAAAAGTAGATCATTCGAAAATGCATCCAAACTTCTGTAATTTATTTTTGTCATGAATATCATGAACAATATTTGAGAGTTCAATTAGAAATTTTAAGTCTGAATTAATCGTAACATAACTAAATAACTGTGGAAATTTATGAGAGTTTCAGAGCTATCCAGAGAACTTCTAACAAAATAATGCTAATAGCAAAATTGTTTAGTTAAGAAAATTTAATAAAATATATTTATAAAACGATGAAACATTTATAAAACGATTTATATAGAACCAGACTATTACGTGCCATTATTTTTAGCAGATTCTTCGGTTAGTCAAAAATTTATAAATATCGTCATTTCCATCGTTTGAAACCACTCGAACAGCCGTGATAATGAGTAACAAATTTTTGCTTTCAACGAAAAAAAACGTCGATTAACAAACCACATTAATGTATGGCTCTCGAGAACGGGGGCCACATGGCTTACCAGATTCGCATAACTCTGGATGCTGGGAAAATAAATAAGATAACTCTTAGTCATCTCAGTGGCACATTCAGTAATTTTATCCAATCAAAAAGTGTGATGGACCACAAGACGAATAATATGGAATAATGTATATTTTTAAATGGGTTTGTCACAAAAGTAGGTTAATTCAATGAAACTAAAGTATCCACGGCTTGCTTCTTAATTAAATTTGCTGCAACTTTATTTCGCTCACTCTGTCATTTAAGTAATGCATTCAATACTATGTATTATCCAATCAGGAACAAAAATATCCTAGAAATCAATCACCAGTAATGTTGATTCCTTATCTAATAAAATAATTATTCTTTTAAATCCACAATTAATAAATTGTTTCCTCGAATATTAACTTATAAATTTGTTTTTATCTGTTTCAATTTTTCTACAATGATGTACATGTCTTCGTGATCATCTGCGTATTAAATTTATAATTACATCATTCAGTCTCTAATTTGCGAACACAAAAGGTATGCCAGTTGAAATAAATACATAGAAAAAACGAATAATATGACATATCAGACGTATGTTCATGTAAATAAATCTTAATGTAAGTAGGTCTAATAAGTAGACAAATGAAGTGCCTATTTTGCTTGTCTTTTTCCTTGAGAATTAAATTTCTTGCAACTCTTACTTATGTCAGTAGCGAAATTTGTAACTGTATCCAGTGAAAACAAGAAAACACCAAAGAGTGAATAATGTGCCGTGTCCTATAATTTGCAAAAGAACCGGTATATAACTAGATTAAGTAGACAAATGAAGTGTTCACGGCTTAACTTGTTCCTAAACACAAAAATGAAATTACCTGTAACGTTTAGTCATGTCAGCAGTACATTCGCTAGCATAATCCAATGCATCATACAATTATACCAAACAAAAACAAATATATTATATCTTTCGTTTTATAGAGACTTTTTTTATATATCTAGATTAAGTAGGCAGGTAAAGTATCCGTATCCAGACTCATCACATAAGAATTTTTCCTGTAACCCTTAATTATAGGTATCAGCAGTACATTCAGTAGCTTAGTCCAATCGATAGCACTAACTAAACCAAGAAAAACGTCAAACATGTACGTATATCGAGCATCTGTCGAAGAAATCTTTGCACAAAACCGATTAGATTGAATTCTGTCTCCTTGGTAATTAATAGACTCTAGGGATTACCATGCAAAATCATATTTCATAAAGTAATTCATAAAAACAACAACCAAAGTAAGAATTTCTTTCTTCCCTAAAGTATCCTATTTGGGTTTAGGAATAGAATCGAAAACTCGTTGTATCTGTTGAAAGTTTTATCTTGTGTTCTACAGATTGTCAGTTTTCATTTGACAACGAGTTATCGTGGTAAAAACATATTACTATAACTTGTGGTAACATTGACTCACAATCGGTCAGTATAACTTTGTCCCAATGCTAGAAAATGATCGATTTTGCAATTGATTCCTACGTGAAAAGGTGTTCCACATAAAAATACCCGCAAAAGAGTTGCAAAATCGGAAATAACCATTTTCTGACTCTGGGACAAAGTTACCCCTGAGTGAATCAAGGTTACCATAACTTATGGCACGAAAAATATTGTCGAAAGAACGGCCATTTGTACAGCAGCCAGAGATGGCCATTTGGCCGAGATTGCCTTTCACGCACAACCGCAAAAATCGAACAAACTATCAACAAAAAAATATATACAGGGTGTAACAAAAATGTTGGAAAACCCGGAAATGAGACATTCGTGAGGCGATTTGGAACAAGTTTTTCCTTAGCAAAAATATTATCCGAGGCTTTGTTAACGAGATATCAACGAAAAACCCCGACCAATTAGAGCGCAAGTCTACCTCCGAGTTCCCGCGGTAACGTTGGCTACGCGCTACGATTGGTAACCAACGTTCCCGCGGGAACTCGGCTGGTAGACTCGCGCTCTGATTGGTCGGGGTTTTTCGTTGATATCTCGTTAACAAAGCCACGGATAATATTCTTGCTAAAGAAAAACTTGTTCCAAATCGCCTCACGAATCTCCCATTTCCGGGTCCTCCAGCATTTTCGTTACACCCTGTATATTTATATAGTGTAATTTAAAACTTCATTTAAAACCAAAACGGTAACGCTTCTTTTACTGTACCCTATATTTCTCAGAGTCGAACAGGCTATAAATTACCTAACATCCGCAGGTCTGGTAAATTTCCCGCGACTGGATTTAAACTTCCCGCGATTTCCACGGGCCAAGGGGATGCCCAGGGAACCAGTCGAAAAATTACGAAATTCGCGGCGAAAGCACGCGTGAACGTTACGCAAGAAGAGACGAAAAGTGAGATGTATTGACCGTAGAAGAAGAAAGGAGGAGAGAAAAAAAAATGGGATCGCTTCGACGCGGGGGGATTCTCGTCAACGAGACACGGATAAATACCATATCACCGTTCCCGTGGCACGAGAAAAATTGCCGCGATCCAGCACAACGGTGTAGGGTCTGCCGCCACCGTTCATTCCCCCCCCCCTCTCCCCACCCCTTGTCAATCCCCCTCCGAAAAATCGTTGTCTCGTAGCGAATCGCGCGTCCTTGCGGATCCTCCGCGTTTTCGTGTCGGTGGGACGGACTTCGTTTGTTGGATGCGCCTACACAGAGTCCTTCTCGTTTCCTCGTAATTACCGTGCCTCGCATACCAGCGTGGCCCACGTTTCTAGGGCGCGCACCAATGCGACACCGGAGACAAGAGCGGAACAATCGTGGAAAGGGACGACGGGCTGAGGGGAGGGTTGGCTAATCGATAAGTACGGGTCCCAAACCGAAACTGACAATGAGAAGAATGCCGATGTCAACGATTCCTCGTTGGGTCGCGAGACCTCCTTTATTAATCTGTTCTCTGCACGGATAGGCGATGTATAACAAACAAATTAGGGCGACACATTTTTGGGGGTTGAAAGAAACTTCTGATCGTGGACGTTTATGGAAATTGATAGTTTCGTGGATGTACAGGAAAGATTTCAGGGGAATTCATTTTCTCTGTTGTAGTGGTTTGTTGTGGTGTGGAGATCAGAGATTTCGTTGTTTGTGGCTAGAGTTGGGAAGAATTTTATTGGAATAACAAGCAAATTATGGCGACACACGTTTGGGGGTTGGAAGAAACTTCTGATCGTGGACATTTATGGAAATTGATAGTTTCGTGGATGTACAGGATAGATTTCAGGGGAATTCATTCTCTGTGTTGTAGTGGTCTGTTGTGCTGTGGAGATTAGAGATTTCGTTGTTTGTGGTTGGAATTCGGAAGAATTTTATTCGAATGATAATGACACGCAACAATATCTAACAAGGGATGAAGCTTAGCCATAAACAGAAATGGATGAATTCATTATCTCGATAAATAGTTTTGAATATCGAGTAACGGGTAAAAAAAAAGTACTTATAATTAATTTAACGTGGAAATTGTAATTTTTATAATAAAATAATATTACTTCTTGAATGAGTAGATCCTTGGAAAATAATTATTAAATCTCATTAACTGTTTAAAAGCCAGAATGGCGCAGTTACAAGGGATGTACGGAAAGTGATACACGTCGATTTTTCTGTAAATTTGCTCGATTGTTTCCGGCACCAATTTAAAGCTATATCCACACTGAAGCAACAACGAGAATCTTTTTGACGTCTTTTATTACTACATGTTCCAAAACATTTCCAAGAAAGACCAACTTATAGAAACATTTTGTCCACACTGAAGAAACATAATCTGAGGAACGGTTAGGTTTTGTTTCGGTTTTAAGGCTACATTTGTTGCCAGCAACAGAGACACGGAGAAACCTGGGGAAACATTGGGCAACAAGTGGCGACTTTTTCAAGAAACATGGACCATCAGCAAACAGCTCCTCGTTGTTGCATCAGTGAGGACGCGGCTTAAGAATTTTCCCGTATTTGGATGGTACTAGACTTTAAGGGAGAACGCTCTCTTTCCATCCGAAGCTTACCTTCATAAAATTATTTTTTCGAAAAGTTCTTCCTACCGATATATGGAAAACTGAAAACAGTATAAAATTTAATTTAATTTTTTTTTTTTTCAGCCATCTTAAAATTGTTAAACACAGAATCTTCGATGCTACTCGTTTTTTTTGTTTCATACATTTCTTGTCCAGTATTTTTACTTTTAATACTATTAGCAATACTATAGGAATAGTAGACGCAATATAATGAATCGTCTGTAAATCTGTTTATGTATAAACTGTTTATGTGTACTACTACAGTTTAATAAATGAATAAATAAAACCATATCAAGAGGCTTATATCTCGTTGGCAAGAGTGTGTCAATTCACACAGATCTTATTTCGATTGAAAATATTTGTTTCGAAATTAGACACAATTAGTTCGCTGGTTATTCATGCCATCGTACATAATTGTCTGGGCACTTGATAGAATCTGTTGAAGAATGTTTCATAATAATTTTAACATGAATACATCTTTAAATACAGGATGATTTAGAGCGTATAAAAGCTTTCATAGTTTGTTTGGAAAGTCATTCCGATTGGTATATGAACGTAAATCTGAACGTCACACTGTTCAAAAGCTAATACTTTATTACCCTTCAAATTGAAGTGTAGCAAATATGACACTGAATGAAAAATATATGTTTGTATATTGTTAATTTCATTATAACATATGTACGTACATTAACCATCCATGTCAAATTATTTTATCAATTGTTTGTAGTGAAAAGCATAATCAATATTTGAACTTCAATGCCGGATCAAATTGAGAATTCAATAACAACGTGAGATTGAAATTCGAGTACATATAATAGTATACTGTATGGTACATGTTTCGTTCAAAGAATACACTTCGAGAGTATGTACATCTGTTATAAAAAAAAGGTGGACAAAGAAAATTCCATATTGTCCTGTTTTCTTTTACTCTGAAATATTTCTTTTTGTTCAATGTAAACACGTATTTTCCAGTGAATAAACTTTTTCAGTTAAAACACGTACGATTTTACAAAACATATATTTCCCCCGGTGGATTGTCAAAAGTCGAAAATTAGAGATTGTTGAATGGTCGCAATTAATGAAATTCTTACATTGTCGCTTAATACAGAAATACTTATTTCGTTTGTAGGAGAAACAATAATCAGCGGAAGATAGATCCGTAAAAATTTATACGAACGAAATTTTTCATTTCAACTTCCTTAAATTTTAATCTCACCGTTGCCTTTGATCCACATTAAATTTATGAGAGATTTCGACTTCGAAGTTGTTAACTTATTGAATATTTAGATACATATTACGTTGATCTTTTTTTTCTCCACTTTCCTTGCTAGTTTCGTGATAGTTTGGCGTTGGAATTCGTGTCAATTAGGAGTCCCACTAATTGTGTTTTCGACGTGCCCAAAATACTGTTAAATTTAAACTAAAATTATTTAGACAAAATAAATTACAAAATAAATTTTACAAAATAAATATTTAGATTCAAGTTATCTTTTGGCGAAGAGATTCTTTTAATAGATTCAATTTTCATTCTTATTTTATTAATGTCAAACTCATGAAACTTCATTCTTAGGGTTTTACCCCAGTTCGCCCCTGTTTACGTGTATTTTATATTTAGTAATATTTATTATAAACGTGGGAAATAAATATTTACTTAAATATAAGAATTATTTAAAATAATGGTTTACGTTATTTTTAGTAGAATAAAGAGACTTATTCGAAGATCCGTGTTTGAAATCTAAAGAAATGGACGGTAAAATAATTTAATGCGCGTAATATCCTGAGTGCAATGTGATGTATCACCGATTTCTAACACATATTAAAATTTTATTAGATGCATCTATTTTTATACACATAAGCTCGACTTTCGTCTTTCTTCGTGATACATTTTTGCTCTCGCGCGTGTTAACGGCGAAAAGAAATTAACAAGAAATTTTAAAATAATGAACATACATATACCATGATATTTGAATGTTAAAAAATTAATGAAATACGGGTGTTCGAAGAACGTTACTAAAATGGATGAAACGGTCGAAAGGGGAAGATAATGAGAAATTTGATCATTTTTAAAAATAATGAATATAATATAATAAATTTCAAAGTTAAAAAATTAATGAACTGGAGATGCTGATACGATGTTGAAAAAATTCATAGAACATCATAAAAATGCAGTGTTATTTGATACATTTAACTATTATAGAAAAATTGACTTTTATATATTATAAATTGAAATTCTATTCCACATTACACTCGCTAAAAATATACCTACATGGCGACGTTCAAATTTGATTATTTATTTATATTGCATTTTTACAAAATGAAATTACCAACAATAGTTAAGTCTAAAATAGAATAATTTCTAATATTATAATCCGGTTCGTTTCTTTCTATTTCAATAATTTAAAGTTCAAGTAAAACCATATAGACACATGTAATCAAAATAAAAGGATAATAAAAAACAATATTAAGAATTAATTTTTACAAAATAAAGTATAGGATTTTATGTCGAATGTACCTCGATATAGAATCATAAGACATTAAATGTTCAAGATTACTCTCATTCATTGACTATTATAATATGTTTCTTAATTCCTACTGGCAAACGTTCTAAGTAAAAAATAATGTATGTAGTTTATGCGAATAATGTGGCCTCGATTATGGCGTACCGTATACACGGTAATAGACTGATAAACTTGATTCGCACAACACCAGTCGTTACGTTTTGCGCACTGTGTCACTGAGCATGACAAGTTCAATAGGATTTCACTAATGCTCTGTTGCATCGTTGTCATTTACTTAATTAAATGTCACCTGGCTCGGAAACCTTCACTTACACACACATATATTTTTTTAAATAACCAACAGGATTGCGTTCGACGCAATATTTTTGTGTCATCGGGTAAAGTTATCTCGCAATTTCAATGAATGTATTCGATGCGGTACGAAGCCACCTTTTATCTACAAAATTCGTTACGCGTTGGTACATTTGATTTAATATTAAACACAAAGATATGACGTTTATTTTAGACGTTGTAGAATTTTACTAATAATATGGCTCGGAAATGATTCTTGTTCTTTACTAAAGTCTGTAATATTAATTTCTATAATTCTATATTTGCTATTGCAATTATGGCAGATATTATTATTAATTTTACAGTCCTTGAGAAATGTTTATATAAATGTTCCCTAAGAATATTAAAACATTGAAACGGAATACCGTAATAATGAGAGTTCTACTACAAAACATTATCCATTAATTAAATTGTATAGTTTGCACACTATGCTGAAACTTGAGGAGAAGATAATATACGACGTCAGTTCCCATAACTTCCCATAAACAATAGTTACGCTTGTTAGTCTACTTTCTCTTCTTATTTCTCAATAGGTACTAGATGAATGAGTAATTCACCTTTTTTTCCGAACTGAACATTTATTCCCCCAGAAAAATCAAAGACACGAAATTTCTTGATTCCTAATTGTTCTTCAACATTGTACGCCATTTTAATCTAACACAAGAGTGAAAATATTGAATCTCAACCAAAGCTGATTATCTTATTATCAAAATTGTACATCTAACGCTCTTCGGGTTATACATTCTTTAAAATTCGATTTCAAATTTTACAGACTAAAAATTCTTCGGTACAAAGAAACTTAAAATTAACGTTCATAAATATTTCTCTAACTACAAATTACATTTTGAACCCCGTTTCCACATTTATTTGATATTGTCTAAACATTGTTTTTATATTCTTTACTTCTTGTATCTTATGTTTCGAGAAATTTTGTCCAAACTTCTGCATTCAGTGGCAAACCAAAAAATCGAACATTCTTAAATATCGATTCGTTTCTACAGAATGTATGAAACTCGGTTAAAAATTACAGCGTAACACAGAATACAAAGTTATGCATTAGAAAAGATCAGAAACTTTTGCAGTAACTTACATATTTCGCACGGTACGCTGCTCACTAAACTTTCGTTGCTCAAAGAAACAAGCCAATTACAAACAAACTGTGAACAAACATATTTCAGGCGCGCGGAGAAATTATTAATACAAGTCAATGCCAAAGATGATACACAAAATTTCCTGCCCTCGAATATAATATCCGTGCATCGGAGCCCCGAAAAATGGATAAAGACGTTTTTCAGTAGGTTCACATCTTCTGAGGAATTTGTCCCAAAATTGATACATTGTTCATTGATTACCAACAAAAAAAACCATTTCATTGTCACCTATCATATGTAATGTGAAAGTCATATTACTTAGGAGTGGACTGAGAATATTGTTACCAATATAGATTTTTATGGATTAATTTACAGAAATATGTTCGCTCTACCAAGGCTATTATTAGGTACAAAATAAAATGAAAATCTTATTGAAGTTTACTGAATATTTAACTATACTGATTCTTTAAGGTAGCTCACACGTGTGGTGTCGTATCAAGCTGGGGCTCCATATTTTAGACGTTGTAGAATTTTACTAATAACATGGCTCGGAAATAATTCTTGTTCTTTACTAAATTCCGTAATATTAATTTCTATAATTCTATATTTGCTATTGCACTTATTGCAGATATTATTATGGTAATATTGCAGATATTATTTTACCAATTTAATTTGAATGATTAATATTTTAAACTACTTCCAAATACTGAAATGGAAATAAAATTTACAAATAAGTGGACAAAAACAAAAAGTTTTTATTCTTTTTCAATTTTTAAGAAACAATTGGAAAGTTCGTCGAACAAAGGAAAGGATAACAAGTAACGTTGAAGCTCATAGCAATCATGCGTAGAAGAGATGTACTACCAAAACGCATTGAAACCTAAATTTGCATACTTTGATCTTATTTTTTAGATTTATTTGAGCGTTAACATAGCTTTTTTCCGTGCCATCATAATCTTCTAAAAAGAATCTATAACCACCTAATTTTTTATGAAAATGTAATTTCTTTTAACTAAATAAGAAGTGATTAACTTATCGGTATTAACTACAGTTCCATAAGGTCGTAGTACAATAAAAAGAAATTTTTATAACCTTTCTATTTCAATAATTTTATTGAATTATTGTTGACCTTACGATTTTTTGGTAGCAATGGAAAGTCGAAGCTTTTGAGAATGTTCTGTTAAATTTTCAACTAAATTTATAATTCTTAAAAATTTGCGTGAGCCACCTTAACTCTACAACGACACTGTGAGGTCGCCGGCGATCCCATCGAATAAAGAAAGCACATCGTACAAAGATCCTTTTAGCCTGTTGGCTTCGTACAATGTTCTTTGTTAAGAATTTAAAGAACATCCAGTCATTTGTATAAATTTTATAAAACGCAACAACTGTAGTTACCGCAGAAGATTAAAAAGGCAACGGGAAATTCGTAAATGGTCGTTTCCAAACCTCTTGTTACAACGAATGAAGAACGTCTAAAGCGTAGTTCGCAGTCAAAGGGTGAGCAACGTGAGCATACAGTTCAAAATAACGTTTATGCTTTGATTTCTGTTCTTCAAATGGAAAGAACGTGCTGCTGTGATGTTTATTTAATTTTCTCAGACCCAGTGCACATTGTAATGTACAACAATTTTAATGTTTGTTCTGAAGTTATTTTACGTTTTATTCCCACCGGGATCTTTTGTACATTATAGTACACATTTTATTAATTCATCTGATGGTTCCAATATAGAAATTTTATTCATTCATTTAAACCTTCAATATTAAATCCAATATAATTCTCTGCTTCCTTATTATCTCGAATAAAGGAATTCCAGAAAAAAATTTGTTCCTCAACACGTTGACTGCCACAGTGAAAAAGGTCGTACGTAACTAGACACACTTGATTTCGTTTTATAAGTAATAAGTCGTCGAAAATATATGCGTTTAGATAACAGATGCTGTTAGTCTTGTTTTAAATTATACTGCAATATTAATTTCAAGCAAAATATTATAACAATAATTAAATAATCCAGCTCACTATACAATGTATGTGTCACCCATATTTAGGTAACGTTGCAGTCAAGGTGTTAACATTTTACTTACCAATCGCTTATTAGTAGACTTTGAAATTTCAGTGCTTGTAGATAAGAAACCTATTAATTTACCCTTAGATCAAGATTAACGAAGAAATTGTTATGTTATTCTATTAGAGTTCTTGTCATTTTTCATTAATGTAATTTGCTATTATGATTTACCTGTTTAATAATAGTTCCTTGGATGTTGATCGGTGTATCCATTAAAACCAATTAAATACCAGCCAGTAGGTGATATATTAAAAGAAAATAAATCAGGCCTGATGAGAGGTTAAGACGTCTCAAAAAGAACAGAAAAAAACAATATTTCCGAAATATTCCATAACATTTCAAATACACCCAATTCTGTTTGCACGCGATAGATGCGTTGCGGAAGAATGCGTGTAAAATAATTCCTGTAGAAAAATATACCGTATCTATGGAAAAGTAGAAGATTGGTTCCAGACCTAAAAAATCAGCAGAAATAATACAATAAACCATATGAAAATACATGTTAGAATCTTATCATTTTGACGTGCTTGTGCTTTTTATTTTATAAAGATTGCACATGTATATAAAACTATATTTTATGAAGTAAATCATCACTAGAAAAGAAAAAAAAATATCTTGGTCATCGTCTTTTTGCTCCATTGGTGAAATTCTTTCTGTGATCTCTTGAACAAAATTAGCACTAGTCTTCTGTGGTGACGTTTCACTCGTTTTAAGAACGAATTCAGTCATTAATTCTTGTGTACGTGTTTCGATTGTATTTAATGACTACATGTTCATCAATTAAAAATCATTCACTTCACGATGTCATGAATTTCAGATAATAGTCGAACTTCCCAGTTCGTTCCTCATTAGGATCACGTTTGACAAAAGGATTACATAATTTACTACCGAATTCAAGACCTCCATTGAAGATCTTTCATCTAAAACAGTTTCTTAGAATTTGGGTGGACAATATTAATTTAAACTAGATCGTGTTAAAACAGAACAAAATTTTTTTTTCTAATTCCTTTATATTATTTATTATATGTATATTCTGTATGTATATTTAATCGTCCTGACAGTGTCATGCGCTCCCAAAAAAATCACAAATATCGTCCTAGGGTCCAACAACGGGACACCCCCCAATAAATGCATAATATCTGCAATATCTACTTATTCGTTTTCCCACCAAACAAACTCGCTAACCGAAACCTTTTCCAATTCGAAACAAAAGCATTTCTCGTTCGATGCGTCATAAACGTGGTCCGAACGATCAGCGAGCCAACAAAGAAAATATAATTGGAGCAGCACGCGGTTTCCACAGAGGGGTTCGAATAGAACTGGTCCTGCTGGTAGGAAGGGGTGATACGGGTAGGGTGATACGGGGAGGGGCGGTGGGGACAAAATACAAAGTGTGTCCAGTTGAATAAAATTCAAATTCAAGGGGATCTAACGCGATAGTTTACCTGTACACCGTGGAAACCCGAGACTCGTTACGCCGGGGCGTATTCGTTTAAGCGCCGAGCGAACGAGTTTATCTCTCGATCATTCCGTTCGAAATACCCAGAGCGGGTGTGGTGCGCGGCCGGCAGGCCGGTCGGGGGCCGCCTTGTATTCGTTGGGAACGGTCAGCGTAGCCGGTTGTAACGGAGCTATAAGATCTGCTGTTCCGTTTCGTTGCTTTGCATTGCGTACACCTACCTATTCTCCCATCCGCCCGGCCACCGTCAGTCCGTGGTGCATATACAGGGTGTCGCAAAATATCTTCGACTCCCGGAAATGAAGGATTCCTGGGGTGATTTGAAACAATTTTTTCCTTAGCAAAAATGTTCTCCGAGTCTTGGTTAACGAGATATTAACGAAAAACCCGGACCAATCAGAGCGCGAGTCTGCCGGCCGAGCTTCCGCGGTAGCGTTCGCTACGCGCTGCGATTGGTATCGAACGCTACTGCGGGTACTCGACTGACAGACTCGCGGTCTGATTGGTCGGGGGTTTTTCGTTAATATCTCGTTAACAAAGCCTCGGATAATATTTTTGCTAAGGAAAAAGTTGTTTCAAATCATCCCAGGAACCCCTCATTTCCGAGAGTCAAAGCTATTTTGGGACACCCTGTATACATACAAGGGAACTTCACTTCGGTCGGGGCCGGGACAAGTGTGTGCGATCCTAGGAAAGGATAACGCGCACGCCGAGTACATACACCCGGCCCCGGTATTGCTGGACCATTTGCGGAGCCATGGAAGAAAGAGACCGATGGACGCTTATGCATATTAATAGCTACACACGCATTACACGCGCGGAACCGCAGAAATATTTTGCCGGGGAACAATTATTCCAACCGGGGGGGGGGGATCCTTCCTCTACCTGTCGTCCTTTCTTTCTACGGAAGGAATACGGTTTAACCATCGGAAGGCGAATGGTCTGTGATTGACGCGGCAGACGAATGCAGGGTCAATTTGAACCAGAGTAGAATTTTCATTATACGTGAATTTCAAAAAGGACTTATTAAAATAAATTTTTATGTATATTTTCAAGTTTACATGTTACATTTACACAGAATTACAAAGAATAGAGCAACAACTACAGATTGGTCAAAATGACCCTGCAATCGTTGTACGAGGGTTAAGGGGACTAGACAGTCGAAAAATCGATTTTATTTTTACAGTAGACTCGTGTTAAAGTAGCGGAGCGGGGCTCCCGAGGCGGGTTCTTCCGGGAAATGTTACTTTAACGCGAGCCAATGGGTACGCTGGATCTCATGGCAGTTCGATTCGAGCCACCAATTGGATCAGAACTTTGGTTACAGATTGAGACCGATTGCGGGGTGCGCATACGTGCGTGGTTAATGCGTGTAAGCTGGGGCGTTCCTACCGTTATTTTACGTGAGTCTACTGTATTGTATTTTTCGGAAGTATTATCCTTTCAGGAATAAAATGCCATTTAGTAAAATTCGCAAAATCGTTGATTTGGCAGCGAATTTTGGGATTAACCGTCGACTTATCTTCTACAGTTGGTCAGAAAAGCGTTCGGCTACAATTTTCCGGGGAATTGGAAGTAGATTTGCAAATCAAAAACTGTATCAAAACCTACTTTTTAATGAACAGTTATTATGAAATAAACTAATAAATGTTCGTTAAAAATATGTTTTGTTCACACAGAACGCAGACGGGAGCTTCGATAATATAGTTTGGCTAGTAGCTTCAAAAAGGACCTTTTAAAATAGATACTTATCTATCAGCTGCTGTGTGTACTGACAGCTGTAAAGCATTTTTATTTTGATTGGAAGAATTAAGAGTGAAAGCTAAAGTACGCACAGTGTAAGAAAAATCAAGGAACGAAATAAAGTGTGTCTGGTTACGTACGGCCTTTTTCACTGTGGCAGTCAACGTGTTAAAACGGCCAAGTTTGACCATTAAATCCATCTGATCGGGAAAAATCGATAATTTCGACCACTTGTTTTAATTATTTTATTCTCGGTTACTTTACGTTCCTAAACCCCTAAGAATCCTTAATTAGAATCTGATTTACCTATGACATGTGTTTAAATAAGGTAGTATGTATTTAAAAATCTGTAATCCCTATTGTCTCTAACATTCACATAAGGATAACTTGGTCACTTCGTTCATCATACCTCGATGTTTTGAGGAATGAAGATGTGTCTGACGAGTGAACATTAATCGATTTTTACAAAAATGCAAAGTTTCTATTATTTTTTTACAAATTCCTATAAATCAGGAGTGGTCAACTTTTTTATATATATAATCAACTATTTTTCTTAAAAATTTGTTGCGATCTACCTACTAAAATCTTGACATTTAACACATTCAAACATGTGTATTGTATAGTAATAAGTAAGTCTATGAGTCACGACTAAGTTGCGTCTTCTGTCGGCTATGAT
>NW_015373950.1:940221-1091762 GCF_001272555.1 Dufourea novaeangliae | reverse complement strand
ATTCCTGCTATAAATAATTGTAATATTGTTATATTGTATAGTGTCTAGTATGGGTCACATGTGACTCGGCCATTGGCTTTCACGTCTGTCATGCGTAGATTAATACTATTTACCTGGTAGTAACTTTACACTTGAGTTTTGTATTCTTTCCGTTTCCCATGACGCGATGGAAAAACCAGATCTTTATATTTTTCAGCTCAATAATACAGTTTTTACTTTGAATATTCCCAATTTTTGAAAGAAAATTGTTTAAAATAGTCTTTTCTAATAATCTTACTTGTACTCGATGATTTGAATGTACATTTTTGAGATAAAACACAGTTTTTCGCGGTCAGGCAGCAGTTTTAATGCTGGGATGACTACTTATTTATACGTTACAAGCAAAGTACTTCGTGTTTCTCTTGATCTTCACTTTTCTGATTGTCCAATATTTTTTATGATATCGTAAAAATATTTTGGACTTGCAGTTTGTATTATTAAAACGTATTCCTCTTTCGGAACTAATTTTCCCGGTTTGTCAGAGTTCTATTCTATTAACGTTTCCTCAATTTTTGGGACATCTAGAATTCACGAAAAAGATATTCCGAGTTCGACTAAATTTTTGCCGACGATATAAAATGTAACATCAATCGGCTAATTAACTTGTTCAATATCACGATAGCCACTTTAGATATACTATTTCGAGGAAATGATAGTTAAAATTACAGAATGGAAATCTTTTTAAATAATAATTAACTCTACGGAAATATCTTTGGTGGACAGGCAAATGACTATTAATAAGTTAGAATCATTAGTCTTGCAGGGAAGCATTTTACTGCTTTAAGTCAAATGTATAACATTTCACAGAAGTGTGTTATTTTGCCAATATTATGTCAGATTGTTTTTGAAGGTAAGTCATGTCAGCTTCTTCCAGATGTTTTTTCCTCGTGAGCTACTTTTTTCCATTCTTTATCAGTTATAATTACTTTCAGTTACATTTCAAGTACCTACAATACTTTGAACTCTTTGAATGTCAATTTCAATAGGTGAAATTCTTTTCCATAATAAAATCGTATACTTATCATAAGCTAAGAACAGCAATGTAGAATACATATATTACCGTACTTATCCTGTTTTGATAAAAATTTGACTTATACCCTTTTTCCCGCCCCCTAGAGATACATTTAACCCAAATCAATATTTTTAATTCTTGGAACGGAAATACTTGCTTAATTAAATCTACACAACGTTTCCATATTTGTCTAAACCCTATTTCAGAAATTACTATTTACATTTATATAAAAACTAGGAAAATACCCGTACTTCATACAGTCTTGAGACATCTTTTCGTATTTGTATAAGTAGCATTTTTAATTTTTTATAGTAGCATTTACAATTTTTTCCTTGGAAGAAATGTCTGATTGGTCGGAGTTTTTCGTTAATATCTCGTTAACAAAGCGTCCGATAACATTGTTGTTAAGGAAAAAGGTATTTCAAATCATCCCAGAAATACCTCATTTCCGAGAATCGAAACTATTTTGGGACACCTTGTAGATTACCTATATTCCATGGTAAGTATGACTAATTTCACAGATTAACCACAAAGAGAGTAATAATGAATAGAGGTTCAAGTAAGTTTTATAATACAGATACAGCATCTTCCTGTACTCTTCTTTCTTTAAAAATGGCCAACACTTACAAATACAATTGGAACTCCACAGTATTAAATTTACCAAAATACAATAAATTTCTTATTTCCACACCTAATATTCACGCTTCAGCCCAGAATTATTCCCATAATTGATTACTCTGACCATTCTCTCCGTGAACAGTTTCAATTCGTAACATCTTCCTGTACTCTTCTTTCTTTAAAAATGGCCAACACCTACAAATACAATTGAAACTCCACAGTATCAAATTTACCAAAATACAATAAATTTCTTATTTCCACACCTAATATTCACGCTTCAGCCCAGAATTATTCTCATAATTGATTACTCTGACCATTCTCTCCGTGAACAGTTTCAATTCGTAACATCTTCCTGTACTCTTCTTTCTTTAAAAATGGCCAACACCTACAAATACAATTGAAACTCCACAGTATCAAATTTACCAAAATACAATAAATTTCTTATTTCCACACCTAATATTCACGCTTCAGTCCACAATTATTCCCTTAATGGATTACTCTGACCATTTACTCCGCGGATGTTACCATTTTCGCGACGCCCCAATTCGCCCCTAGAAAATTACGTCCACACGTCACGAAACATCCTGCCCGGCCGTGTAAGATTTAATATCTCGGTTCTTCTGTTTGCAGTTACCGTAACACAGACACGCACACGCACGGCTTAGAAAGTTGGGAAGTTGGTTCATTGTACTCCGACCGCGAGAAATACGTAGAATAGTTGGGCGGACGCGCGCAACCGGGGACCATTTAAAAAGTCGCGGAACGCGTTTCGTTGCGGAGAGAAACGAGCTAAGCGAAATACGTACTTGTCGCGTTCATTAAGCGACAGCGTAGTGACACAATAGTTTCGGAGCCATTTCAAGACGAAAATAACGACTCACCTGAACGGTCCTACTCGCGAAACGGCGTTTCCACAGCGCGCGCGCTCGTTTGCCCTGCTTCAGGATAGATCTCTCGATCCCGCTAATCACTTTGCGCCGTGAATGTCAGTACCGAAGAGCTTTCGACGTTCCTCCGTCAATTTTTGGACGCTCAGAACAAACCAATTACTCCAGCGAAATGCCAGGTGTACAGTGTGTCTGCCAGGTGATTCGTTAGTGGAGAACGTTATACAGACACATGTCGCTAAAAGACACGAGGTATAAAAGAAGCATAAGTCGTTGAGAACTTTTTCCTGTGAAATGACGTTTTCTTTTGTAAACATTGTTTAACCCTTTAACGCCCAGACCCTTAAATCGATATTTCAAAATTATGAGACCGATACGTGGATCCGAAAGCAAATGTGTGTTAACACCATTTTTTGTTTTTAAAATGACATTTTACATGTTTCCCATATCAATTTTTACTCTTTCCGATAGTAAAAATGATTTCGTTCTGAGTCATTTTGTGTTTAAGATAGTTGTGTAAAAATTATGTTAAGTCATATAATATTCACAATTTCTACATACTGGGTTCATTTAATAGTGCAAATGTAGCGATTGTTTATTGTAGAATTCTAAGATGGAAGCGTTTCGAAGATTTCAAGGTCGACTTCGTTATTTTACATGGAATTCTATACTTTTTATCGCAAAATATCGAAGATTGTTGAATCGTATCTAACATCTTCGACCTTTGTTAGTTCTGAACCTAATAATTAACGAATAAATTCACCCCGTTTCTTGAGAATATACTGTGCGTAATATCAAGTTCGAGATTCAATATCAGCAAAAATATCAGTGAGATCCCGGTGTTTACGTGACAATATTTATCCACACTACAGATTCTACATGATCGCAATCGCCTATTCTGTCTGTGTTGTAGTATTAACCCCTTGCCATATGACTTTTTGACGTCTGCAGTCTCCAGAATTACTTTATCGTTAATAATTCTCCAGAAACAAAAGGAATTCTTGTATTTATCACAATTGTAAATTTACTCTACAAGTTAAATATTAATATCAACAAACTAGTATTTCACTTTGACTCAAAGAAAACGAATAATATTTATGTTTGTTGAATCCATTTTGACATCGTTACCACGAGTCTGATTCGATGTTATAAGGCAAGAGGTTAAGCCGGATCCACACCAACGGTCACGGTCCGATCAGATCACGTCAAATCAGGCAGCGGTCTTTATCAATCACACGTAATCTAATGAGAGAGATATAGTCTAAGTTCAGATTGATCGTGATTGGACTGTACCTTTGACTGCTGGTGCGAATCTAGCTTTAATGTTATCATCCATGTTTCCACGTGATTACCTCAGTACGATAAAAGCAAAAATGAAATTCAATAATAGTGAAAAATTGGATATGCTTTTATGGTGAGTGCCGTAAAAATGTAACAAGAGAGGTGATTCATAAATGCATATCAGTACTTCAGAGGGTAAATCTCCACACTAATATAAGTAAAACAAACGTCATATGAACATATACTTTAGTTTTTGAGTTATGGATGATTAAAGAAACTGTTCGAACTGCACGATCTCAACCCATTAGACTTATATACTTTTGGAGCTATTTAGAAACTATTGTGCATTCAACGCAAGTGAATAATGTGCACCATTTACAAGAAAGGACATCGAATGCATTTGAAACTATTCAAAAGAATACCTGGTATTTTCGTTAATATCTCGTTAACAAAACCTCGGATAACATTTTTGCCAAGGAAAAACTTGTTCCAAATCACTTCACGAGGGACCCATTCTAGCGACCTACAACGCGTTCATTACACCCTGATATAAAATTCACACGAATAACCGAATATTTATTCTGCTGTTATCTGCGTCTGTGGACAAATCTGTTAACCAAATATATTTAACACTGGAACTACCGACGATAAACGCACATTTGCTTGGATCGGTGGATAAACGTGAAAAACTTTTGAAAATTTAGAAATTTACAAATTGACTAATTTCTTCACTTTCATATCGTAATACAAGCGTACAAAAGATCTAAGAAAATGTACATATTGTCGTAACATTTTAATCGTCGTTGTAAGAGTGTATTGACAAGTCATTTTTACTTGCTTGGTTCTAGTGTTAATTATACAGGGTGAACCACGAATCGTGATCAGTAGAGATTACTCTGTTATTAGCAATCCGATCGAAAATATTTTTATCGGGTATAGCATGGTCTCAAGAGAGCTTTAACGTGATTATAGCAAATTTTTTGTCAACTCTTTTTTTTTTCATGATTTTTCCAGATCACCTTCAATTTTTTGCAGACACCTATAATTTTGTTACGCCTATCTGTTAGAGGATTTCAAGACGAATTCGGTAAGTATCATAACATAACTTTTACCTTAATTTTTTAATTATATATATTATATTAATTTTTATATAAAATAATAATAAATTAATAAAATTGACAAAAAATTTGTTATAATCGCGTTAAAGCTCTCTTGAAACTATGTTACACCCGATAAAAACATTTTCGATCGGACTGCTAATAACAGAATAATCTCTACTGATCGCGATTCATGGTTCACCCTGTATACGTGCAAACGTGTGTCGAACCATTCTTTCTGCTGTCGTTCTTATTACAGTAGGAACACCCTGATGACCACGTTGTGTACAAGTTTCGAGCAAATCCCCAGCAAATAATGACAAAATTTGCCTAAAAAAACCATCAGTTTCCGCATTTGGCTTGGGTTTTGTAGGCAAAACGCCAGTTGACAAAATGGTAAAGCAAATTGGCGGAAAGTCTCGCAACACAACCTATGTTAAATTCGAGGTTAAAACAAAACAGAGTTTGCGCGAGCCGATTTGTTGCATTGTGTGTTGCTACCAATTTACAGCCTATGTTGCTGCCAATGTGCGCGCAACTTGTTTACACCAAATCTTACATCAAACTTGTAGTTATAACTTTATAACAAGCATTGGAGAAAATTTGGCTTTGCGGGTTTGGCTGACTGATCGTCTGGTGCGCCATTATGCGTCCACCCGCCAGCACCGGATCAAGAGGGGATTTAACTAGAGATGGCGTGCAAAATCACTAACGGTGATTTATCACAGTGATCGCCGAATCACGATCACGGTCGTGATTTAACTTCATTCACGACCGTGATTGCGATTTTATTATCTTGAGTGAATTTACTCACTGCGATCGTAAGTCCTTGATCTTTAAACAGAAAAAACGTATTTAATATGATTTTACGATGAATTACATTACTATTCGTGTTTGTAAAAATCAGTAGAAAAAAAAAACAAGAAATTCTAAAGGAATGATTTGCTAGGTAACATGTAGATTATAATTTATAATCATTAATTTATTCGTTATTCTTCATTGTTCAACTCAAATCTTTGTTTTGATGTCGTTAATATAAAATACATATACAGGTTATGTGTCGCGTGTAAAGAACT
This sequence comes from Dufourea novaeangliae, assembly GCF_001272555.1. Taxonomy (NCBI): domain Eukaryota; kingdom Metazoa; phylum Arthropoda; class Insecta; order Hymenoptera; family Halictidae; genus Dufourea; species Dufourea novaeangliae. The sequence goes on along the minus strand of NW_015373950.1, from coordinate 1,085,752 downwards.
GTTAGGTTTCTCCACCAATCAGAAACGATCACGAGGAAATCACGAATCACTGTGAAAAATCGCCGTGATTGGGAACGAACGTGATCGAATCACGAGTGATTCACAAGTAGCAGTTCACGCCATCTCTAGATTTAACCCTACGAGCACGGTCCCTGGGTCACGCGTTCGCAAGAGCGACGTGCACACAGTGACGGAGCTGCGCGTAAATCGCATAGCGACCGATGTTTGTTTACATGCGAACGACCGGGCCAAGACACTGCAGAAGTATTGACTAATAAATATAATTTATTTTATAATTCACGAGATTTTTATTCTAGTTAGTGTAATAAGAACCACGAAAATCCAAATGTAATGTGGAACCAGCTAATCATTACATTGTGTACATGGTGACGATGGCTCGAGCTCGAACTCGAGCAATCGCCACTGCGTAGTAATATCGGTGAGGTTCTCGAGCTCGAGTCTCACCGTCGCTGTGTAGTAGTAGAATATCGGTGTGAGGTCAGAAATGACATAGGGACCGGTGACCATGTTTCCGTGCTCGGAGGGTTAAGGGAAGGTTGTGACACATTCTGAACCTTTCATTTCGTTATGATTAAATGTTATTTAATCTAATTTAAAATTAATTTCAATTTTATGAAGATTTATGTATTTTGTTGTGCTGTGTTACAAAAAATAGTCTCCCCCCCCCCCACTTTTCAACCAAGGGGTCCCCTGAAAATTTGATAGCCCTGGGCCAGAAAAATTTTTAATCCGGACTTGCCGCCCGCGAGAATACAAGTTTTCGTCCGTGCCCTCTATAAGCCGTATTTTTGCACGGCGGATTACACGATTCACGCATATATGTACACATCGAGAGCGTAGAAAGCAACTAGAAGTCGGTTCATCGCACGCAGGGGAGAGGGAACGTGAGAAATACGCCATTCCGCTTGTTTTTTTCTCTCTCTTCTCCTCTTCGTACATTCGCGTGCACTCGAAGTCGTTCGCTCGTGTGCACCGCGAAAAATAGAGACAGAGAGGGGAAAAAAACGAGGACAAAAGAAAAGGAAAAACAAACTAGAGAAGAAACCTCGCGGGTCGTTCCAGCTCCCTCTCTTTTCTGCTCCTATTAAACAGGTAGTTGCCGGATGAAAACATGAACGGTTCGACTTTATTACGGGCGTGGTATTTCCACGAAGGAAAATCTTCATGGAAAAACGGCGGTGTACCGGGCAAAAGCGCAAAAATTGCATAGAAAATCGATGTCGATATTTTATTCTATCGAAAGGATTGGGGTGGGGGGGGGGGGCTGATCCACGCGTAGTTACCGTGTGTGACGGTGGTGCTCGGGCGGATTTTATAAGCGAGTCGAGTGCCCTCGATCATTTTCCGCTGATTTACAAACGTCGAATGCTCGTTGGAATCATTCGCAGTAAATAGAGGGAGGGGTTGGTGAGAGTAGGAGGGGTGGGAACAGGAAGAAAAATCTCGACGGGGGAATAAAAGCGACTCAACGATAGTTCGAACAACGGAGAAAGAGGGGAGGAAACTAGCATATATATGTAGTGAGATACCTGGAGCGAGAGAGAGAGAGAGAGAAAGACGAATGAAAGCGGTGGGAACATACGCTATACATATTAATAGACGGGCACCAGGTATACACGTAGATCTACAAGTGCACGCATAGGGTATCGATATAGAAGAGGGGGGGTGGACCGGTTCGTTCTTTACGACAGAGTCGATCGTTTCCATTGGAACAGAACGATCCGTACAGGAAACCCGTGTGTATCTATCCCCGTTTGGACCGATCCAGTTTAAACACCCACGTGGCATCCATTATCCGGAACGTGGTCTGATCGTCAAGAAAAAGAAATTTGTGTTTTATTATACCGACGACTATACTCATATTCTCGACTGAAATCGTTGCTCCTCGGACACAGGATAACACCCGTCGTCCTCGCGTGCTCGCTCTCTGTTTTCTTTGGGTACTATCGGAGGACAGGGGAATCTGTAGCAGAGACGAAGAAAAGGGGGGAGGGATAGGAGGGAGATAGGACGGTCAGATACAGGTATCAATAGCGACGGGATATATAGGTACCACGGTAAGAGACAGAGAGGCCGGTTCACGCTTTACGACAATGTAACCGTACTATTCGCCAGGACTCAATAAGATAGGATCTATAGGTTCGAGGGAGTAAACCGATGCGAACGCCCACGCCGGGCCTCCATTATCCGTGTTCCCGCGTTACGTTTCTCTTTGTTTTTTTTTTTTGTTTCTTCTTTGGTTTTTCTTCGCTTTTCGAAGATTGGGATATACATATTAACTAGAAATCTCTAGGATAAATGTCCCAATTACTGTCAGTGTCCCTAATACTGCCATTTTATTTATTTTACTTAATCGAAACGTAACGTATAGAGAATTGTGTACGAAAAGATGTTACTGATAAATCGGTTATTAAGATATAAAAAAGGTTATCATTAAAATACGTGTATGTACCTGGTATTTAAAAATTAATGTTGGAAAACGAAAGTGCAATTCGAACGTCAAAGATGCGTACACGTAAGTAGGAAATGATGCCGAAATTATACTAAGGAAAGAGCCGTAATGTTACTACTCAAATGTGTATTATGCGTTGTTTTAAATAGGGAAGCGAAATAGTTCAGCAAAACACGCGGAGGCGGCAGATTTTGTAATTTTTCTTGACACTATCCTGAGCACAAAGGTCTCCTCTATCGCGCCCTATAGTTAGATTTTCTCCTAGACCTTTATAGTTTTTGAAATAAATTAATGAATATCAGCAAAAAGTGGTGCATTTTCGGTGTGTTTTTCACTTTGAACATTATTTAAAGATATTTAGATGTCTATAATCTAAGAACAATTTATATCAATTTGTTCACAAAAGTCCAGAGAATTCATTCGTGTAAAAAGAAACTGAATAACGATAACTGTACAAGCACAACACAGCTCCAAAGTTGAATATTTGCAATTTTTTTCAAATTTGATGTTTTCAAAAACTGGACGTGCTGGAAAGAATCGATGGCAGATTCATATTTAGCTCATAAAGATCTATCAGAAACGCTTATTGACAATTGCAAACATTTTTACGTGTGGAACAGTGTTATCCATTAATTCTTCATATTTAATGGATAAAGCTATTTTTTTTTGTGAAAGTGATGTTAAATAATATATTCCAAACTGAGACGTTTTTACGACGATTTCACAGTTTTACTGCCACAGTGAAAAAGGCTGTACGTGGCCAGACACAGTTTATTTCGTTTTTGGCGTCAGCAATCGTCAAAAATATATACATTTAGTTAAGGGGTTACATACCTTTGAACTGTTAAATAAGAGGGAAAATTAATCAATTTTTCTGTATATGCAGAATTATTGTTTATTAAAAATTCAACATATACATCTTATTATACGTTATTTCCTTAGTAATTTTTGAAAAATTGTGCTATATATGTATCGACAGAAAACACATGGATGCCATTTAAAAGCGTTCTACTCGAAATGCAGTTTTCAAAATCGCTACCAGAAATATTTAAAAGACTACTGAACCAATATGGATCAAACTTTCCGGTAATATTTGTATAAAAGAAATAGATTGTATATGCCCAATTTGTGAAAAGATACAAAAAAAGAAAATCAGTGTTAGGAACAAACAAACTGGGTCTAATATTAGGAATCCACTTTTTTTATCTGTGTGTTTGTATAATTTTCGTGTTTATTTTATTACGAAGGAATCGAATTTTTTTTACTGTATTTTCCAGTCGGTTGCAAAAGAATGCATATCTTACCTTTGAAACGTGTACGGAATTTTAATAAAAATGCTCGTAGTCGAGAGTTATGATTTTTAGAGAAATGGGTCCCATATATGTATATTAGATGAATTTTTAATTTCACATTGGCGAATGAAACGGTCCAGATCCCGGTGTGGTTCGCAGCCTGGTTCCAATACCGGAGCCACGGGAATTGTATGGTATATAATTCGAATCGGAGAGAAATTACATTTATGAATCGCCTTTCTCTGCGCGCTGTATATCAAACGTTTCCGCGGTTGATTTCTACGGTCGACATATTTTATTCGGTGTTTTCGGTCGAGGCGAAAATTACGAACGTCTAGGCGGTCAATACAGGTCGTCGCGATAAATTCTCGTACGGTATGAATTGCGTGGCTTGTGAAAAAATATATTTGTATGTATACATATACAATCGAATGGAATGTGTGGGAAATGAAAAACTGTTCGACACGTCACGTCATCGTTGCAGAAACGAGCTTAAATTCCGACGCTGTTTAATTTCGAACGCGATGTTAATTGTGTTGCTCTTACGTTATTCACGTCAAGACGTCGGAAAAGTAACGAGAATGGTGCTTTTGTTAAATGTTTTCTTTATTCTTCAATGCTTTTCTTGAATGTTTTTTCATTATTCCTAAATGCTTTTCATAAATATGTTTATATTTTTAAATGCTTTTCTTAAATGGTTTATTCTCTGGGAAATAAAGATAAGTTTTTCTTGCTTTTGTTCACGGGCGTAGAAACGAAATTTCTAATATACGAAATTTGTAATTGATTGCGATATTATATAAAATTGTTTATTTCAGCTAGGTTGTTATTTATATAAATAGTAAACGCTGAGTGGTTGCTGGATTTATGTTACAACATTAATTGTATCGAAGTTTACAAACATTGTTATTTATTCGATGTGGATTAATTCGTTTTGACGTCACCGGTCAACGATGGTCCCAAAATTACCGCCAGGCGTAACTTTTTCGCAACGAACAGACAGATTAACGTATAAATGATATAAATTTACACTGGTGATTGTAAATGAGTATGCAGTTGCGGAATTAATATTCCATGCAGTTATTTATATTGAAAAATTTCTGTAATTCAACCGCCAAAAAAGATATGAGATTCATAAATATTTAAACTGTTCATTTTCTTGATTTCTATTTGAATAAATAGAAGTTAATATCGAACAAATGATTGTTCCATTATCTAAGAATTTCTTTATCCGAGCACATTTGTCTCTTTATTAGTTCGAACAGGGGGTGGCTCTACTGTACCAAAAAATGGTACCAATGACACTCTCGCTCATAATTATTAGGACGCTTATCGAATATACAATAAATGTTACTAGGTATTACGAAATTACTGAAAAACTGAATTAAATATTATCTATAGGCTATTAACGTACAATGGGCAAGGCTTATACGACTATGGAGCAATAAAGTAAAGTCAGTAAAGTCTCCATTAACCATTCATAACAGTATTTAAATAATCCAGTCCTCTTTACAATGCACGTGTCACCCATATTTAGGTAACGTTGTAGTCAAAGTGTCAACACTTTACTTACCGATAGCCTGTTAGTAGACTTTTAAATTTCAGTGCTTATAGGTAAGAAACCTATTTTTTGGTAAGTTTTCAAATACAGTAATGTCTCGATGAGTGTGATATACTCGGGTCCACTTTGGCGCATTCGTGGCAAGGGGAAAAGGTTTTTAGTCCCTCATAAATTTATTTTTTGCTCAAAGCTAAGTTTCTGCTTAGCTCCTGTTTACTCTGTTTTGATTGGTACCACAAAGGGACTCCCCCAGTGGTGGGAATAACGCCATTACACGTGTCGCACTCATCGAGGTATCACTGTATATAGTTTTGAAATATATTTTTTGGTAAATATTAATTTACCCTTAGATCAAGGTTAACGAAGAAATTGTTATGTTATTCTATTAGATTTCTTTCTATTTTTCATAAATGTAATTTACTATTCTAATTGAACGGTTTAATAATAGTTCCTTGGCTGCTGATCGTTGTATCCATTAAACCTACTACATACCAGCAGGTAGATAATATATTAAACGGAAACAAATCAGGTCTGAAGAGATTAAAACGTCCCAAAAAGTACAAAAGAAACAATATTTCTGAAATATTCCATAAGATTTCACATACACCCAATTCTGTTTTTACACGATATATACGTTCTGGAGGAATCCGTGTAAACAAAATCGCGTAGAAAACGATACTGCATCTATAAAAAGATATAATATTGTTTCCAGGCCTAAAAATTTAGCAAAAATAATGTACAATAAATCATGTGAAAATTCATGTTAGGATTTTATCATTTTCACCTGTTTGTACTTTTTATTTTACAAAGATTCCACGTGAATATAAAATTGTATTATGTAAAGTAAATTATCATTCGAAAAGCAAAAAAAATATCTTGGTTATCGTCTTCTTACTCCATTGGTGATATTCTTTCTGTGTTCTATCGAACGAAACTAGCACTAGTCTCCTGTGGTACCGATGTGTCAGTGGCTTTAAGGACGAATTTAATTATTTAACGTGGTGTTCGTGTTTTGGCTAGGCAGTTACATAATTCTCTAAAAGAGACCATTAACAACTTCAGATCACGTTGAAACGTCCCAGCTCTCGTTTCTCATTAGAATCATGTTTGACAAAACGATTACAGGTTCAAGACCTTTCATAAAAAATATCTTTTTCTTAGAATTTCGATCGATTCTGTTAAATCGAATTAACTCGTATAAAGAGAGAATTAAATTTTTGGTAAAAGTTACGGTTAGGGGATGCAGCTCAGATAATGTTGAACTTGACATATGTTCGTAAGGATACTCTTCTGAGTAACACCCAAAAAGTTTTAACCGTCGTTCGTTTTTTATTAAAAAGTTATTAGCTAAAAATATTTGCAACATATACCAGTTATTCCAACTACTTACTCTAACCAATTCCGATCAATCTAATTCTTTAGGGTTGGTTAGACACGGATCAAGAAAAAAAAGAGTTATTCACAGTTGGTTAGAGACAGTTACTTTTTTTTTTTAACTGTCTCTGACCAACTCCGATTAGTATAATGCATCACAGTTGGTTAAAGACAGTTCAAGAAAAATGTATTATTGTTCTCTGAATAACTTTTCAATAAACACTTAGTAACTGAAATTTAAAGGCACTCAGAAGGGTCACCTTGATAACACATATCAAGGTCCATCCATGATTTTACTTATCAATACCACTAAAGTACGATACTGAACTTGTGTTTGATACTAACTTTTTAGTAAAAAGAAAACTAGCAACGGCTAAAACCTTTTGGGGGTTATTTACCATAGTGTCCTTAAGAACATATGTCTTCAACAATTGAAACCTTTTAACAATTTATTTTTTTTTAATTCGTATTAAATCAGAATCGCGTACAAATAGCGTCCGTATAAAAACAAAGCTTTCGGTGTACCTATTAGTCGTAGTGTACCTACGTGATTAAAAAAAAATTGAATTTTTCCGTTTCAAGTGCATATCGTGAGGCGTGTATGCATTTTCCCTACGAACGTGTCGACCGAATGAAAACGTTTCTATCACGGGAAAACCCGTACCTACCTACCTCGCGTTACCGAGCATCTTTTTTTCGCCGCTTTATTATCGAACACTCGAATATTATGGAGATCGGGAGGAAGGTTGAGGACGGCGGCGTGAGGGTAAAATTCACGGAAGATCGGACGGAATTACGAACCGGAGGAGTTTTCCCGTTCCGTATTTTCCCGCGATAGCGAATGGCTCCGTTTCAAACTCGTTTCCCCGTAAGCTGCATCGTCTAGATTCATTTAATTTGCGAAGGTAAATACGGCGCATTTATAATAAACCTCCTCCACTCAGCGGAAACTCCCCCGGAGCCGTGCAATTATTCGAACAATCGGAATTAAATGCACGTTTGTACCTACTACATTTATGGCTCGCCCGGACCTCAGGATTATATCGTTCTATATAATCAACGGCTCGCTGAACCGGCCGAACGAACGAAAATCAAAAATTTTCGTGATCTTTTCGCCGCTTCCGGTCTTTAATGCAGTCTACTAATGATGCAAAACACGATATTCCGTAAATGTACCACTCCATAAACGGTGCGGGCGGAAAACGAATAAGAATAACACAAAATATCACAAATTACCACCAAAAAATGCAAAGGGTCTTTCTTCGAGAACTTTCAAAGTTTATTTTGAAAAATAATTGTCGCTTGATCTCGTTGGCGACCTAGTTTTTTCCTTAGGAGAAGAGAAAAAATATATAGGTCTTGTATACTGCTCTACAACAACCGTGAAAAGTGTAATAAAGCTAATAAAACACAGAACATATATTAATTTAGAGCAAGATAGGTAGCTACCACGCTGAAAGAAAGGGATTATATTTCGATACTAAATCAAACAGTTACTTTGAATTCTGGCACCAAAATTTCACAAAATAGAACTTACAACTTTGAAAACGCATATCTCGAAGAAGATTGTACAATGAAAACTGGTATTAGTAAAAAATCACGCTTCCATCGTTCATAAATGAAATGCAATACATACAGTGAGAGTCAAAACTGAGTATACAATTTGAAATTATGGGATTCATTCATATTTAGGGGAAAGGTGTCTAAAAAGTTAAGTGGTACATATGTGTTGTTTATTAAGTCTATCACTACGACTATCTAATATTTTCCCATAAATGTCCCATAAATTCCCAAATTTTTCTGGAACTTTTCTGAATCCAAGATGGCGGAAAGACCTGCACGTTTTAAACTTCTGGAATTAGTTCCAATTTTCGCCACCAAAGTGGTGGGGGCGCCACTAAATGTCCCATAAATTCCCAAATTTGTCCGGCACTTTTCTGAATCCAAGATGGCGGAAAAACCTGCACATTTTTACAAAAACTACTTTATTTTTATTTAAGGAACGAGCATCTGTATTTTTTATATAGATTACGCCTTAAAGGGATCGTTTTACACACCTTTCCCCTACTTCTCTCACTTTAGAATTTAACATTTTGAAAATATGCTCTATTTGATTGAGATCTGGTGATTGTGGAGGTAGGACCTGATTGATTGAAAGTATTTTTTAGCAAACGATTTTTCACCACCTTTGCTATATACCTACATATTTTGGGTCATGAACTCTCACTAAAAGACCCATGCTTGCAACTGAAATTGATTGTGAAATATTTAAATATCCAAATCTGTCCACAGTACTATGAATAAAAACGAACTGTCCTACATCAGAGGATGCCATGCTGCCCGCAAACCATAATAGTACATTCAACATGTTTAACGATATTTACCAAATTTTGTGGTTATAGCTTCGAATTACTTTTTCTTGGACATGTTGGCTGCCTATTTATCCCGAAAACATTAAAAAAATCATATCCAACTGTAGGTATTACTACCATGATCAATAGCAGGATGCTACAGAAGTATTATCACGAATCTCACCTTTTGTATCACACTTAGTTTTGACCCTCACTGTTGATTTTTCAAATTAAGGAAACAAAATTTTTCACTTTTAGCCAGGATTTCGACGAAATCGGCTACTGTGCGACGCTTCGATTAACAATACACTATGCTGGACTTGAAGTAAGTGAAGATAATCCAAAATGTGAAATTTGGAACGAAAATAATATTGTTTCAGGGTGTACGAAAGTTAACCAAGAACATAAATTCCTATTTAATTTTTAGCTTCAGAAATTACTGTCTGAGAATGGAAATTCCCGTAAAAACCCGCAATCTTTTTATGGTTTGTTTTATTATTCAACTGAGAAATTTCTGTTTAAATTTAGTGTCTGCAAAAATTGTGTAAATGGATTTTGCATAATTTCCTTGTTGGTGGCATGTGAAGTTATATTATAGGAAAAAGAGAGCGTCTTATTATCCAAATGTACAATTTTATCCATGGCGTCCTATTTTCCTATTAGGCGAGTTGTTCGCAGCGAATTTACCGTATATCACGGACCTAATCGTTTCTAATGCCGCGCTGTTACTATATTTCGCGATATTCTCAGGAATAATATCCGAAGATTGGGCTTAAGTCGACTTACGTAAAAATAACTGTCGTTCCGCCTGCTGATGATTGTTATTTACCGAGGCACGTGACGCAAACGAAGAAACAACATGCTTTTACCTGGATAAAATTAGCGATATAAGGTAAATGTCCCAGTGGACACGTTCTGGTGATTGGACACTATCGTAAATTTTTGTTAATATTAAATTTTTAGAAAATAATAGCGAACTTCAGGGTAGAAAATAATTATTCTTAGTTATTTCTTATCATAAATTATATAAAAATGTTCGCAAAAGCGCGATGTATTAGTTAAAAAAAATATTATCATTTAGCAGTCATGAACTTGAGGCGACATGAATGCCTTCGTAAATATTTCGCTAACATTAAGAACGCATTTCTTATGCTCGTAAATAATAAATAATTCGTGTGCTTCTATTAAGTAAAGGTTTCTTGTACTTATTAAAGTCTCCAGAATTGATACCAACTTTGGTTTAATAAAACCTTTTTCTGTTAATGTCGAAATTACCGAGTTTATTTACTGGTACATGAGAATGCTGATTACGTAGTCGTTGGATGCTTGTCCAACACTCGAGCAGCATCGAGCAGAGAGTTAGTGTATGACTTAAAAAATTATTTTCGTTATATTACAGTAGGTATTTTTGTGTTTTTTATATTAATAACAATATTTAATTTTGGAAGCTCATAGTTTCTTTTAAATATTTCATACATAAATATCATATTTATTTTTTTTTCTTTTGTTTCGGGAATTTTTTGTTACAATAAGACTTTCAAGAAGAAGAATTATAGAAGCGTATTAAAAAAGAAAAACTAGAAGTGAAAAAAAAACAAAAATTTGCTGCCAAGAAAGTTGCAAAAAGTGTTAAAAAGAATCAAAAACACAAAAAGGAATAATATTCATTTTGTTAATTTTGTTTAACTTTGTTTAATTTTGTTTTATTTAAAATATATATTTTCTATAAAACGTTTTTAATAAACCGCAGTTAAATCCACTATGTTTGTTTTTAATGCACAATTTCCTAAATGTATAAAGATAAATGTTTAAAAGCTTTTACCAAATATATAACATATACATAATAATAGAAAGCAATTTTCCCCTAGTGTTATTTATTTAGTAATTTCTAATGTATACATTTATAGATTTAGTTCATAATTTTTATTATTTTATTTATTTTTAATTTTGTTCCTTCCTTTTCTTATAACGACTTGTCTGGAAGAAGAAGAAGTTCTACTTATTCAATCGATAGATTGAATGTACTTTTTCGCCAATCTATATTATTTTAATATATAAAAACTCTTCGTAACCGCAATCTACGCCTTAAACGTCCAACCACTGGGACATTTACATTAATACGTGATCTTCGAACTACATATTCCATTTTAGTACAGTCATTGATAGGTACTACATATATCATCATACGTATTAATACTTATAAATTTTATATTTAATATAATTATACCGCACTGTTGCAAGAAAAGTGTCACAAACCGAAAACTTGTAACTTTTCAGGAGAGCGAAAAGAAACTGATTCATTTACGTAGCACCTCATATATTAAACAAAGTGACACTAGCACCATGTCGCTTGAAGCATTGGACTTCAACTTGTGACATTTTTCTGGATGATGGAACTAGGTGTGTATTGGAAGACATATTATGCAATAAAATGAAAATTAACAATTTTTTACTTATGACACTTTTCTTGCGATATATTGAATACTTACATAAATATAAAATTAATAAATATAAATGTATGATTTACCTATGTGTTATAATTGTATATATGTTAAAAATAATTTCGATGGACTTATTACATTTTGTTATGAAATTTTTCTTTCCATCATATTTTATCGCCATAAATACGTACATCTAATACACAGGACTGAATTCTTTCAGAAATTTTGTATGAAAATATTTTTTTCTTAATGTACGTAACACAATATATACCAACTTATATAGTTATACATTAACTATTTATGATACAAAATATAAACTATTTAATTACTCGCAGAATTAACGATTATATTTTATGTTAGTATAAACTCGGATTAATGTACTTTGGATTGTGAAAATTTGCAAAATTTACTTACAAACGCATTGTTATTTCTACGTGCATGCAAAACACATTAAAACTTGTAGTAAAATCGCGGGGGTATTCGATTAATTTATTATAATTAAGTTTGTATAAAATAAATATACTCTTTCGATGAAAACTCTCTCGTGCGTTCTGCTTTAAACGGAGGTGTTATTAAATTTTGTGCATTTATTCGTTCTCGTTTAATTTTAACGAGATTTTGTGTAATTATTCATGTCATTTAAATTTCAAGAGAACAGCACCAAAAACTTTGCCATTATTCGATGTAGAAGAAACAAATTTCTCGATGCTAAATAATTTCCCGTAAAAATGTACGTTTCCCATTTATGAGAACGATATTTTCATTCGGTTATATTTATGAAAACAATAATTACTCTTATTATTTTAATTTCAAGAAAATAGTGTCTTCGTGGTGGTTCAATAAAAATGAAATAAATCAAAGGTATCCTGATCGTGAACGATGTCTAGTAAAAGCGCAACGTTTCGAATTTATGCGAACGATACCAGGGCAACCACAAAACGTAACGTAATATTCGTTTTCCGTTATTAAAACTATACGGTTTATTAGTAGGTGCCTGCGTGCGTTTCATACGTATACATAAATATTTATGATGCCGAAAGATCGATAGAATGGGATGCGGCATCGGTGCCCGATATAATGCGGCTCGATTTGTACAACTTGGCGAAAGTAGAAACGGTTACGGGCCTTATCCATATTCCCTTGTTACGAACTCGATCGTAAAAAACGACTCGTACGAATATTTTCTTTTTTTTTTTGTACTCGTAACCAAGCTGGATGAAAATTATCTCGCACGGAACACCGAGTCCAAGTATTGTACATCTGCTATGTTTCCTCTTGCTCGTGTAAGAAAAAAAAGCAATCGAAATAAAACGGTCAATAATAAAAAAATTAGTTCTTACTTCGTGAAACAGTTTTCCCCAGAAAAAAAAAGGTTTCTCGCCATTTTAGAATTTATCGAATTCATTTAATTTCTTTCTTTTCTGCTTTCATCCGAATCAGAGTTTCTCATGGATTTTTTTTTTTTTGAACTTTATCGCATAAACTTTGGAATTTGTAACTTTTTCGAGTAACTTCATTTTTGCGAGCAGAATCGAAATGAGGAGTATACGAAAGAAATATTTTCTTTTAAGGTTTACACTGAATGTATTCTTATTCATAATTAATGCACGCCGAGTAATTGTGATCATTGACTAACAGATTAATCGAAGTGAATGTAATTATCCAGTATAATTGACTTATTCATATGCGAAATGATTGCATTATTGTTCCAATTGTTTTGGAATTTTAATGAGGTCTTAAATTAATAATAGTAGAATACTGTACGTGGAACTGTACGTTTATTAAGTGAATGTATGAAATAATTAAGGAAGTAATGAATGTTCAGGCACAGGTACAGTTTTCATTTAATATAACACTCCGAAAATTTCAAGCAGCATACCTCGAAGGTTTCATTTGATAATTTGGGTAACTTCAGCGTGTATATTATAGCAGCATGAAAATACGTAAATGAAAGGAGTAGTAAAGTAAACAAGAGAGTCTTCAATGGTGGAATATTTTTCCACTTGAATTCACGATCTTTTGTATTATACCCCTAATTTTTAAACACCTATATATAGTACAAACGTTATAACATTATTTCCAAATTTAATTCATCTTAAAAAGATAGTCAAAACTATTTATAAATATATAATTTATATTATCATTCTGTACATAATGCCCATCCATAAGTCACTGGTCACTCGTGGTACTGATCGCAGAATATGAACCAATTAATGTTACAAAATTACCTAAATTATGAGATAAACTAGGTCATTAATAATTCTGCTCATGGTAGAGAAAACGTGAATTACATACAGTGTTGTGAACAGTATGAAATATGTATTGAATTAATATGTTCATTACACTTGGAAATATGTACATATCTACTCGAATGAATCGTGGCAGTTTAACGCTGCACTTTCAAAATCTAATCTTCGCATTTACAAGAAATAATTACAACGATCGTGAATGATTTGTAAATCAATTAAAAAGAAGTAATCGGAAAAATATCGAACATGTGATGAATTTTGCACAGATTCGCAAACTCCTGTTGGAATAGCAAAAACGACTAATCGAGAAATGTTTGAAAAAATTCCGTCAACCCGACGACAGTTTCGAGAACATGAAGATGCGATAGGAAAAGCGGCATACAAAGTGGAAATTGCGTATTTTTAAAAGTAGTGCCTCGATGAGTATATCGACGTAGGTTCTTTCCAATTTACTACAGGTCATCGAGCACAAAGCATCTGATTTGTAATTCATGTGTACCATGTTTATCGAGTTTGTTTTCGTGTATCTAGCTCGAACGAGCTGATTTAATTAAGAGCCTCGAAGCTTCGTTATTAATAGACGCGAGCATTTAGTCTCTAAAAACCTAAAAAACAACAACCCAAACATAATTGTTTTTTGTAAAGAATGTAAATAACTAAGAAAATTGCGTATAAGAATGTAGAAAGTGCAATGAAAAATAAATCCTCCTAATTGCATTTCATTTCTAAATCGTTAATGGAGAAATTTAAAGGATGGAAATAATATTTCATAATTTATAACAACTAATGATAATCGTATTCGATGTCGTGGTAACCGAAAATTCGCGAAGTGAAATTATAGATTCGTAAGTGCTGTTAAGTTGGCAAATAGAACCGATATCTAGTATGAATATCGACGTATTTAACTGGATTTCTTATTAAATGCCAACCTAGTTGAGATAGGATATGCTCGCGATACGCCCCTATTTTCATTTCGCGTTTAATAAAGTTTATTTTAAGTACATTCGTACCTACATAATTAGACAGATCATAAAGCAAACAAGAAATAACGAACAAGTACAGAATATATATATTAAAAAGTTTCAATAAACGTCTGTCGAAATTTAATATCAACTAGACATCTACACTTTGCGTAATAAGCGAATAGCAGAATTAAGGAAAGTGTATATATTTGCAGCAATAATTAAGAATTGTGACGGCTGGATGGCCACCAGTTATTGCGACGCTTATGAGAGCTATGCGAATAATATAAATAATAGAATTTAATCTTTAGATTGCTGATATTTATGTAAACTTCGATTTCAGTAATTATTTTACGAAAATCAAAATCGTCGAAATATTTATTTCATCATTTAAAAGTTGTCATAACATAGAGATATAATAAAAGCATATTAGTATATTTGTTTATAATCTGTTTTCCACTATTTTCTTATGTACCCCCCCCCCCACCTTAAAATCATTATTTTGTATTTTAGTAGTTTCATAAAAAGTACAAATTATTTTTTATATAAATTATCAATTTATCTTTTGAAAAATTTCCTTACAAATTATTTTGCAAGTCACTTTACGAATTGACATATAAGAAGATCTGCATTTACAAATTTTTTAATAAAATATTCACATGAAAGGAAATTGAATAAATGAAACGTTGAATAGTTTTTCTAAATCCGTAATAATTTGAAATAACTGTTTCCATTTTGACAGAGAAATTGTATAATAAAGAATTCTATTCGAATCACAGGCACCTCCACATACAATCTCAAATATTTGTGTTGCAATAAATCAAACAATGTTATAAAATATTCAAAATACTATTTAAAAAATGGACATATATGGAGTGTGCAAATGCCATTTTAAACATTTGATAAAATAATTTTTAGTTCAGAAATTTACGTATTTCATACAACTTGTTCAGCGTTTTAGAGAGAAATAATTTATTGTTTTTCTGTTGTTTTATAAACTATGAAATATTTTTAGCAAATATTATTTATTTGGAAAATAATTTGACAGAGTTTCAAACACTCATGTGTCATTTGTCTTTCAGAATGGTAGGGAGGGGTGTGCAACGTTTCCCTCCAGGGTGGCTGACAATAGTATCCCATTAATCACACGAAAGACCCCCATGCACTCTAAAATGCCGAAAAAGAGTTTGTAGCTGTCCCTAATAGTTTATGATAATATAACATGTAATACTTCATACTGCCAACCTTGTATAGTACTCTCTATAACACGAAATGACTTAATCTTTGATATTATGATCAAAATATAATGCATAATTAATAACCATTAAATATTAAAAATATAGTTTAAATAATAGTTAATTGATTTCTACTTTTGTCATGATTAATCCAGATGAATTGAAATAAAATTATTTTTGTAAACGTTTATGAATTGTAGGAATAATTATTTATTTTACGTCATATTCTACTGTTTCAGTCAATTATTAATATATTTTTCGCAGTGACAAAAAATTGTAAGGGTTGTTTTAGCGCCTTGTTTTCGTTTTTAAGAGATAATTTACTTTTAATAAAATCCTTTAGTTTCAATGAACTTAAATTCAAAATTGAGGAATAATGATGACAATTTCAATGAAATTATTTAATATTTAAAAACTCAAAAATCATAGTGCAATTAAGTCTGTATAATATTTGTAGGATACGTAAATAAGATGAAGAAAATTTGTATTGCAATAATTAGAAAGTTTGAACAACGAAAGTTACATTAACGAGTCCCGCAGAAGATAACTCAATATTCCCTAGAGTTAAACACATTATGGTGGGTTCAGAGTGAGCAACGCTCAATACGCGACGCACTGAACCAATCGCGTGCCGGCTATTACTAACTGTTGGCCATCACTACTTATCCTGTACTTGTAAACATTCGATTAAAACCAACTACAATATACAATTGCACTTTTTTATCTAAACGTCAGTACAATTTTATTCCATAAGTGTTTACAAAATAAACGCATTAAATAACGATCTATTAATCATTTCTAAGTGAAACAATTATTAAAGTTTTTAATTACATACTTGTCTCGTAAGGATAACGCAGGCTCCGTTTAAAATTGGGATTAATTGAATCAGAACAAAATCAATGCCCGGGCCGCTCGCGGTTCAAGCGCCGTTTGAATAAAAATCACTAGACGGTGGGGCGCGCGTATGTATTCAAAAATACATGCACCTACCTTACTACTACTGATTCTGTGTTTGACAGTACGCGCGTATTTCGCGGCTATCATCGAATTCGGCCGACGTTAACCGATGTTTAACGAAGCCTGCGGGTTCCGTGTGTGTTAAGTGTTCGTTGGTGTTCAGTTGGTGCGCCTCGACTGGGCAAAATCGCGTAAAATGGAAACAGAATTTCGTTGTGAGGTTGAGGTTGGCCGTTGAAAAAAGTGAACATGGGAAGGTCCAAGTTTCCCGGGAAGCCGCCGAAGACGGTCACCAGGAAACGGATCAAAGTTCTCGGCCAGCCCGAGACAGTCCAAAGCGATTCGGTAACCGTCGCCGAGAACATCTACTACGGACTTTCCCTGTTCAACGAAACATTTGGTGACAACGAGAAGGTAATTCGTAGTTTACTTTCGTGTGTACGATCTGCTCGAACGCGCCTAATTAGGGTCACGTACGAAACGAACGTCCCTTCGCTTACAAACAACTGTATTTATTCTATAAGCGTCATAGCCACCCATACGGCGCCGATTCCGTGGCCAGAAAAACTCGGAGATTTGGCTGTATAATGAAGGTTAACCTATTAGAAGGGAATCGCAGCCTCGGAATGGCAGATGTGTATAATACGTACTGACGTATCGCTATAGTTGAATGTGTCAGTGACTCGATACAAGAGATTGTTCCATTGTTGTTGTTATTTTGTAAACATTATTTATTTACATTCTCTCCTTTCACCTTTCATTGCGTTTAACGTGACACGAAATTTTAATGTGTGTGCTAGAATATTGTATTTTTGAACTATTAAATACATTTTGTTATTACAACATTATTGTATACACTGTTTGAGAAAAAAATTAATACTTAGGAATGTACAAGTTTAACGTACTGATAAGATATTAATTCTTTCAAAATCCGAATTACTAAAAACATTATTTGTACTTATTATTGACATCGCTTTAATGTTTATATTTTTCTTTTATAGGAACATCCACCATTTCATGGTTTTAGCACTAAAGAGGCTAATCTTTCTGTGTCTTATATCAAAACACAACAACATGACACTGAAAATGCAACTGTTAAATCACCACCTGATGCTGTTGAGAAACCTGTACCAAAATCAAAGGAGCATAACACGGTCGCAGATGTTCAAAATTCTCCATCGAGTATTGAAACTAATGTAGAGCCAGTATGCAATAAAAACGAGGAACCGACAGAAAGCATCAAACAGGATGTGACTGCATTGAATTCCAAGTGTGCTTCTAAATTCCATAGACCTAAAAATCGCAGAAGTTGTAAAAACATTAAGTTCTCCAATTTCATGAAAACACCAGTATTAAAGTCAGTGAACAATATCTTAGATCAGCATCAACGAACAAGACAATTGCGTAACAGTACTGCAAAAAGATTACTGCAGAGGGCAAAATCTAACGGTAATAATGTACGCAATATGACCGTGCAATGTGGGGATAAACCAAATGCTGTAAGGAAGTTTATTTTGCCAGTTCGAAGTGCACATTCATCCAGAGTTATTAAGCCAAATAAAAGGTTTATCGAAGAATTGGAAGAGATTTCTAGTGCGGAACCCAGTGAAAATGATATTGGTACACACATGAAGAAAGCTAAATTTACATTGAACAAAATTTGTAATCAGGACTCGAAATTGATGGAGGGAAATCTTAGTAAATTGTGTACAAAATTGAAAGATAAGGAAGTGAAGAATAAGACCAAGAAAGTAATTCAGCATACAAACTCCAATGCCCAAACTGTAGTACCGTGTGCAAAAAGCTGCGAAAAATTAACATCTGTACAAGACGCACAAGTATCAAAAGTTATTAATACAGATGTAAAGAAGACTAATGTGTCTAATAAAAACAAAGTGGTGAAAGCTCTGTCAGATGAATCCAATAGTACTCAAGATTCTTCACAAAATGCGATTAGAAAGGCTCAGAATTTCAAATTAACTGTGTCTAAAAGTCAGAAACCACTTTCTGTTCCTACAAAAGTTCTTCCTGATTCCAATGTTCCAAGTTCAGAGTCTTCCAGGATTCAAACAAGGTCAGGAACTCAAAGTGAAGTCAATGATCTAGATGTTCAAACAAATTCTGAAGATACTGGAAAAACAAAGGAAACTACTAATACAAAGAATCAAGACAATTCTAATAATGGGAGTAAAACTGTAGAAGGAAATTCGGATAATTTTGACACAGAAAGTACATTGTCTGAAAGTGGAAGCGAACATAGTAACAATACAGAAGATGAACAATCAGAATGGACTGGAATGAAGTTGAATGGTGGAAAAGTCATTTTGAGGAAAGCAAGATTGAAGCTGGATAACAAATGTGTTGGAGGAACTGAAGGACCTTTTTCAACAACAAATAATAATGTTACAGGTGGAAACACTAACTTGGGTATGTATCTAAACACTAATTTGTTCTTATAATTAATTGAATACTTTAAAATAAACAATAAGTAGTTGACATTTAAAAACTATAAAATAACATTGATTGCACTTTTATAACGCTTTAGGATTAACAGGTACTATTAAATGTGGTGTGTGTGGAGCTGTACGGTTTTATCGATTTGTGAAACAAGCCAGAAAGTTCGGTATTCACAGTTGTGAATCCTGTAGAAAGTTTATTAGCAAAATGATTAAGAGACAGGCTTGTGCAAAATCTACAAACAGTACCCTTCCAGTTCTTCAATGCCATAAAGGAGATGGTTTATGCTTAATTCCACCTGTTGTACGAAGTCAACAATGGAATCTCATGAGATGTGTTTACAAAGCTAGATGTCCAGCATGTTGGCTAAAAATGTGTTTGAAATGTTACAACATTCCTTCTTCATTGAGAACGGGTTTAAATGGATTACTACCACCGATAATGAGAGATCCTCTGAGTATTCCCTTGTCATTGAGTCAAGAGGACAATGATAATCAAGGGCAAAAATTGATATCTTCTAAGTTAGGTTGGCCTGCAGAAGACAGTTCAGAGAAGAACCTGTTCAAGTCAGCTATGAATTGGAGAAATATAGAAATAGGTCAGAAAACCAGCTATCAAGGCACTGGTGGTGGTTTCCTGTATACAAAACTAGATAAATGTAAGTTATTTATTAATATATTTTCTTCTAATGTTTTCATTGCAGAAATATCTTGCATTCGCCATATGTGTCTAATTGTCGTAATATTTGTTTATAGTCGATTCATCGCTAAATATATCGCCTAGTAAAAAGAGAAGAAAAAACAACAGGATAAAAGTGAGGAAGAAAATAAAGAGTCCAATTTTCTCTTCACCACCTGCAAACCAATGTCCACAACCCCTTAGACAGAGACTTGAATTAAAAGGGCCAAGAGTGAAACATGTTTGTCGAAGCGCAAGCGTTGCACTTGGCCAACCAATAGCTACTTTTCCTTCTGTAGAAGGGAAAGAAGACACTGATAACAGTAAGCACATTCCGAAAACACTGAAGGAAAACGATAGGTCAGAGAAGAAAGATTGCACTAAAGAAAAAGAGCCACCAAAACACAATGATGAAAACACGGTGAATCATAATACTGTTAATGTAACACACCAATCCCATCTAAAAAGAGGAAAAACGCAGCAAAGTATCGCAATATCAAATTTTCAAGTGGTAAGTGGTTATAATAAAAAGAAGAAGAAAAAACAAATCCGTTTTACGGATTAATATGATTGGTCTCAGCATTTACGATACGATTTTACTTAGATTATGAAAAAAATAAAATTATTACAGGTACCTAAAACAAATAACGATGCACTACATACAGTGTCTATAGACTTTTGGGAACAATATGATCCTTCCGAAGTTGGTGCAAAGGGTTTCGCCCTTATTGGTTCAGAACTCTTCCATATCTCTGCTATTTGTTACCTTTGTGGAAGTGCTGGAAAGGAACCAGTAAGTAACGTGTATGTGTGTATTATTATTTACGATTGTACATTGTAACAATCTTTCCAGCTCATCCATTGTCAGTGCTGTTGTGAGCCATATCATGCCTTTTGTTTGGAACCCAGTGAATGGAATGCTTGTGCCCAACCAAACTGGTGCTGTCCTCGATGTACAATATGCCAATCCTGCCATCTAAGATCTGGTCCAAAATTGTCTTGCATTCGTTGTCGTCAATCATTTCATCATTCGTGTTTGTCGAAATCTGGTGTTAGTGCAAGACTTTATAGTCCTGAAAGACCTTTTGTCTGTCAAAGTTGTGTCAAGTGTAAAAGTTGTGGTAGCGAAGGAGTTAATGTTCACGTCGGCAACTTACCATTATGCTCGATGTGTTTTAAACTACGCCAACAAGGAAATTATTGTCCACTGTGTCAAAGGTGTTACAACGAAAATGATTTTGATACAAAGGTGAGTACGTGTAACACTTTTTCGAATTACTAAATGTGTATAAAATACGTGTACAGGTACAAGCATTCTTCTATACAACAGAATATGATATTACTTTTATCGATACTCCATATAATCTTCATTTTTTGGTTGATTCTTTAAAACACTGTTTGTTACTTCAATGATTTCATATTGTAATTTTCAGATGATGGAATGTAGTGAATGTTCTTATTGGGTACATGCCCGTTGCGAAGGACTTTCCGATGAACGGTATCAAGTTCTTAGTTATTTACCTGATTCCATTGAATTCACATGCAGCCAATGTTCCTCTAATCCTAATTCAGTTTGGAGAAATGCTATAGAGGCTGAACTGAAGGCGGGTTTCATAGGTGTTATAAAATCATTAAGTAAAAATCGAAAGGCTTGTGCTGCACTGAAGTGGAGCCCAAGAAAAGAGTGTTTATGCAAACCCATCCCCAGCATAAGAAGGTTAGATTTTTCGAATGAAAAATCGGATTTGATTACAATGAATACTAAAGAAATTCTAAATGGCGAAGAATCCGAAGAATCTAATAACGAAAAGTCTAAAGACTCCGAATCTAGTTCCAGTAGTAGTAATTCAAAATCAGATGGAACGATTAGGGTAACTGAAGATCCACCTGCAGATTGTTCTAATAGAAGAGGTTTGAGACGACTTCGACAAAAGTTTCATCTAAAGGAATGCTCTGTTAGAGTAAAGAACTGTGTTCTGAGAGATAATCAAGACAGTGATAAGAAAGATTCGGTAGTTCAAGAGAATTGCAACGGTAATTCAAATGACACAGAATGTCATTGTTTGGAGCAGCAAATCATTGTGAGACCTTCACCTACACTGATGTCGGTAAAACGAAAGGTTAATAACAATGAATATAAAACGTTATTACAGTTTCATAGTGACATGGAACATGTAATAAACTGTACTGGAACTAAAGAACTGATCGACGCCTATCACGAAATTTTGCAAGAGGTATTTCCGTGGTTTAGTCCAAAAAGTATTAAATGCAGTAATGGAAAATCTGATACATTAACGCCCACTAAGGACAATTGTCAAAACGATAGCCCTAATACAAAATTAGATGATTCTATACTTGAAGTATGGAAAGAGGAAGTAATGAAAGCACCGAAAACAATCGCAGCTAAAACAGCAAATCTGTATAACGTTCACGTTGAAGACAGTAGATCGTGCTGTTTGTGCAAAGGTTTAGGCGACGGTCAGGAAACAAAAGAAGGACGGCTCTTATATTGCGGACAAAACGAGTGGGTGCACTCGAATTGTGCACTTTGGTCCAATGAGGTGTTCGAAGAAATCGATGGTTCTTTACAAAATGTTCATAGTGCTATTTCGAGGGGCCGTTTAATCCGTTGCTCCGAATGCGGAAAGAAAGGTGCAAGTGTTGGTTGTTGTGCGAAAAACTGTAGCAGTACCTTTCATTATCCTTGCGCGAGGAACATTGGACTCGCGTTTAATGATGATAAAACAGTATTTTGTTCTTTGCATTTAAACAACTGTTCGCAAAAAACGTTACAGAACGAAAATGATTTTAGTTTACGAAGACCAGTGTACGTGGAGCTGGATCGTAAAAAGAAGAAGTATGCGGAGCCGAGTAAAGTGAAAGTTATGATCGGTTCACTGATAGTCGATTACTTAGGCACAATTGTACCGGAATATTCCGACACAGTTGAAAAAATTGTACCTTGCGATTATAAATGCTCTCGGTTATACTGGTCTACGGTAAATCCATTTAAAATTGTAAGGTATTACATCAGGACGTACGTACAAGTGTATGTTCCCGATGTTTCTCCTGACCTGGAAAATAACATAACCATCGATCATTCAAAAGAAAAAGAAAAAGAAGATTTGTTGAATACACAAAAAACGGAGTTCTTAACTGTGAAGCAAACTTTAGATGGTTTAATTGATACAGTCTGCAATAAGGAAGTCGATGAAAACTTAGCAGAGCAAAATAATACAGATCTGTTACCTCCTGAATTGAAAGAGGCCATATTCGAAGATTTGCCGCACGATTTGTTAGATGGTATTTCCATGCAAGATATATTTCCTAAAATGTCGTACGAAGATTTTTTAGCCATGGACCTAAAAAATGATGGTACATTTGCAACAGATCTATTCAAAGACGATATGCTGACGTCCGAAGTGGATGAAATCATAAAACCGCCGGAAAGTAAAGCTTCGAAAATCGATCCTTCCCTGTTAGAATTCGGAGCGCATAACGATCTTTGGGTGCACCTAGAAACGAAAACTTCCGTTCAAGATTTAGTGGACGATTTGATGAATTCTAAGAATCAAAAACACGGAGGCAGAGAATTGAAGAGGTCTAAATCAGAGGTAATATCAAATAGTCCGTTGGTGGTTGGGGGACAGAGACATCATCAGCGATCTTGTAGTTTAACTTGGAGTTGCAAGTTGGACGGTACATACGGTCCCAGTATAAAAAGGCGAAAATTATCGAGAAACTCGAGCATGACAAAATCCAGCGAGACAAGCATGATGGTATTGGATTCGCAAACTGAACGTCCACCTACCTTGCACGAGTTAAGAATTCCAGATAGTATTATGGTTACCGTCGGCAGAGCGAACACGCCTAACATCTTATCTGATTCTTGGCTCTTTTGGCATACAAGGCAACAGCCACGAATATTACAGGTCGATGGGACTGCTGATCCAAGTAGTGCCAGCGAATGCAGTTCACCGGAATATAACATTGATGAGAAAACCACAGGATTACATGTACCGCCGTGTACAGAACACTTGTCTATCCCACAGTTAGATGGTATCAACGATGAATCCTCTTGCGACAGTAACGAATTCACTGTACCCACCGAGAAGGATTTTAACTCGTGTACAACGTCGCCGAACAACATTTTACGACCGAAACGAATATTTGGATTTATTAGATCGCACCTGGCCAAGAATAATGAGAAACCACAGAAGAGCAAAGTTAATTTCTTTAAAGAAAGTAATTTAAAATTGAACTTAGAAATTCCACAATTAGACGGTGCCGATGATATTTCCAGTGACGATGAGTGCATATCACCGCAGCATGTTGAAAATGAGAGGATCAATGTTACCTCTCAATGTGACGCGCCGTTCGATCACATAGATCGTCCAGTCACTTGCAAACGATGCCGTTGTACCTATAGAACGCAAGATAGTTATAATAGACACTTGACGCATTGTGATATCATGATAACCAGCGACAGTGATTCGGAAACCATGGATAACAAACTGGCATCGCCTGACTCCAGATTTTCACCGAGCGTTGGTTCTATATCTCCACAGTTTATAACTCTGTCGCCATCAGAAGGTCACACACTTTCTTCTGATTACCCAGACATACAGGCTACGTCTCCGTTAGAAGCATCTGTACCATCTCCTCATCCAGCGATACAAATTGAACCAATAGCACAAGCAATTATTACACCGCAAATTCATACACACGCCACTGTGGAAACTGTGCATCAAACAGTATTAACATCTAATGATATGATTGTACAAACACAGTACACTAGAACAACAACCACATTACCAAATCCTACGGTATTACCTCAAGAGAGTACTGTTCAGATAACAGAAATCACGGATTCACCGTCTGTTACGAGTGATTCTAGTATTACACCGAATATCGTTAACACACCAATGAATTCCCCCGATGGTGCGAGTTCTCAAACTGTTCCGAGTCCACAAGTGTCGCCGACATTTTCTTCTACTGGTGTACAAACCGCGAATAACGAATCACAAGCGAATGTTCAGATGACCAAATTGGCCAAATCAAAGTCTCCGAGAGCACCGAAATCCCGAACAAAAGCTGTTAAAACACAAATCACGAAGAATACTGCACAGCCCCATCATGGACATCATAGGTTTCAAGCGGTACAAAACAATGCTCCAGTTATACAGCTGCAACAAGCACAAAGACCAAGCGGGCCAACAGTAATATTACAGCAAGTGGCATCGCCTGGTATTATGTCATATGTGGAGACATTGCAACAACAATCTGGTCAAAATCTTCAGTACGTAACAACAATTGGTGGTCAACACGAAACTGCGTTTAAACCCCAGTTTATAACAACTAATCACTTAGTTCCTGGTGCATACATACAAGCACCTTCTGATAATTTATTGGCATTACAAAATGGAGGTATATCGATACTACCAAGCGTGCAAATTGCCCAACCACAACCGACAGTTCTAGGGACAATTATCCAGCAACAACCGAGTGCAATTCAGTGTGGGGTTATATCATCCGAGCAACTGTTATTAAGTTCAACTCCAACATTGGAAATGTTTACAGATTCAACAGGCAGTATGTTTCTTTCGAATCAACCAATGTATTACGGTCTGGAAACCATCGTAAGCAACACAGTAATGTCCTCCAGTCAGTTCATGGCTGGCACGGTGCCACAGGTGTTGGCAAGCAGTTACCAAACAACAACGCAAGTTTTTCAAGCTTCTAAACTTATGGAACCTATTGTGGATGTTCAGACTGTTCCAGGTGTTCCAACAGTAACAGCGGTACAGGCAGTACAAAATGTACCTGGAGTGCCCAGTGTGCCCAATGTCGCTACTGTACCAAGTGTATCCAATGTATCCAGTGTACCCAATATAACCAACATACCTACCGTACCTCCTAATCTATCCAATGTACCTAATGTCCCAAATGTACCCACTATACCAACTATACCCACAGTTCCCTCTGTATCCAATATAACAAACATAACAAATATACCCACTGTATCCAATGTACCAACGATACCCAATGTATCCAGTGTACCCACTATACCCAGTGCAGCTAACGTATCTTGTGTACCTAGCGCATCTAATGCGGCTAGCGTACCTAGTGTACCTAATGCACTTGGTGTGCCCACCGTACCTACTACACCCAGTGTATCTGGTATACCTAATGTATCCAACATGTCGAGTATACCTAGTGCACCTGCTTTACCTAGTACTTCTAATGTACCTAATATACCGACAGTACCCACCGTTCAAAATGTATCCAATATCTCTACCCTACAACCTAACCTACAATCCGTGGGGAATGTTCCCAGCATACCCACGGTACCCAGTGGATACGTAGTAGTGAATCAATCGACACCTATAACAGAATCTATCGTGCCACCACAAATCAATATATCTGCAACACCGAAACAGAGTTTCGGCCCAGCCACGTGTAACACCATGTTGCCTGTATCGTGTCAAAGTGTCGAATCAATAACATCGATACAGCTACCGCACACATGTTCGAGCGATCCACCGACTGTCACGAACGTGACGTCGTCGCCAAAGTTGTTACAAAGCTCGATACCAACGATACCAAGGGTGGCCGTACGGCCGAGCCCAGTCTCGAATTCGACGCAACTGAGCAACGGACCATGGAAAATCACCGAGCCACTGTTCGGCACGGAACAGATAATGAACAACTGTGTCCGACCGTACTTCGACTCGAAACACGTGTCCGAGAATACCAGTATGATAAAGTCTAGCATATCATCTAAAATACTCCCATTACCTAACCACTGTATAACACAACGGGACATAATTGTAAATAAGTTAAATCACGATGTAAATAATGTGCATAATAATTATAGTAGTGCCGTACCGAATTCGAACAATATTAATGTAAGTACAAGTAATAATCCAGTTATCGCTAGTTCGACTGTACAAAATAAAATAACAATGTCCGCAAGCAACGTACCGACGAGTCGACCGATGAACAGAGTATTACCGATGCAAGCTGTCACGTACCGGAGCCAGAACTGATGGAAACGAAGAAGCAAATTGTCGAGGACATGGTGGTACTGCCGACAGCAAAGAAACCCGACGCGGCGATAAGCGACATAAACGACCCGCTGAAATTGAACACCGAGACGATCGAGAAGGTGAAGGAGAATCTTAAATTGGAGCTGGACAAGGAGAAGTTGCAGAACGCGTCGTTGAAAATAGTATTACAAAAGCAGCTGCAAGATGGTTCCTATAAGATCACACACAACATGAAGGCGGTAGCACAGAACAAGAAATCGTCGCCGCAAGTAACGTCCGTGGAGATACTGCCGTCGAAACAGGTGCCGCCGCAGATAGCCTCGTTGCAATTGCTGCCGATAAAAACGTTCACATTGAAAGCGAACAAGATCGACGAGAAGGTGAAACAACCGATCGACAACAAGTTCAATCTGTTGAAGACCAAGACCCCGCCGGTTGCTGTTAAAAAACCACGAATCATAAGCAAATCGATGAAAACCGTTCCGCAGAAATTGCAGCACACGCAGAAAAGTGCCGTGAAAGGGCCGACGCTGATGTACGAGATAAAGTCGCAAGACGGATTCTCTCATACCGCGTCCTCGATGGCCGAGGTATGGGAGACCGTGTTTCAAGCCGTGCAGAATGCTCGAAAAGCGCACAATTTACCACCGTTGCCACATAATCCTCTGCTTGAGAATCTCGGCCTGGAGAACAACGCCACGGTGTACTTGGTCGAACAACTACCAGACGTGAACAGATGCACGAAGTACAAGACCAAATTCCATGATCTGGCGCCCCCGAAAACAGGAGACACGGAAAGTGATCTGCCATACACGTGCGACAATGGTGCTGCTCGCGCGGAACCGTTCAGAGGACGGAAAGTCCATGACATGTTCAGTTGGCTGGCGTCCAGGCACAGACAGCAACCAAAAATGATCGCCATTTCGGAAGCCGAATCCAGGTGAGGAATTAATTTCAGGGCTTGGAAACTGTTATGATGTCGATTTAGGTTCTTGAAACAGTTATGAAGAACTTTCATCCTGAATAAATGTTAAGAAGAACCGAAATTTCAGACTGTATCAGTTATTTTTTAGGTTCTGTATAAGTTCGAAAACACCCAGTTGTATCAAAGTTTCGAGCAAATTGCCAGCAAATAATGGTAAAATTTGTCTAAGAAACTATAGTCATCTGTTTCCGCATTTAACTTGGGTTTTGCAGGCGAAGTCTGCTGACAAACTGGTAAAGCAAATTGGCAGCAAATTAGCAGCAAGTTTTACAACACAACTCAGGGTAACTAACCTAGGCTATATTGCAAAACTTTGCTACTAATTTCCTGCTAATCTGCTGCCAATCTCCGAGCATATTGTTGCTAACAGATCTTGCATCAAACTTGTAACCATGTTGAGTACGTAACATTATAACAGGTAGTGGACAAAATTTGCCTTTGCAGGTTTGCCTGACTGGGCAGTTATAGAATCAATTATCGTAACGATTGTACAGAATTCTGCAGTAAACGAAATCACAACTATTACAGTTTTTTAAATTATTATGAATAAGTAAATATGTGTGCACACATTTGTACATATACAATTATTTTAAAATATAAAAAGTCTGTGTTAGTATAAATTTTTAACTGTTTAACAAAATTTTACCATAGTGACTTGGGGAAAACATATACGTATACAGTAATCTATAAACGTAATATGTAAAATTCTGTTACTATGAAAATTGATTTTATAACCATTTTAGAACTTATATAAAACCTAAAAAAAATACCGGAATGAAACTGATACAATCTGAAATTTAAGTTCTCCATAACAGTTATTCAGAATAAAAGTTCTTCATAACTCTTTCAATCGGTACCTTTACATAACAGTTTGAAACAGTTATTTTCGAAACCGTTTCAAGCTCTGATTAATTTGTTGCTATGAAGGACTGTCACGAATTGAGTATGATATATTGTAATTCTGTTTTTTCTTCTGCAGACGAGTGGCAAGTACAAATCTGCCGATGGCGATGCGGTTTAGAATACTTAAGGAGACATCGAAAGAATCGGTTGGAGTTTACCATTCTCACATTCACGGCAGGGGTCTATTTTGTTTAAGAGATATCGAGGCTGGAGAAATGGTTATCGAGTATGCCGGTGAGGTACGTGAAAACGCGGGAAAAATTTAATTCAATGAAATTTCTTTGATATGAAATGATTGATAATGCATTTACTTGTGCTTATTGTTACATAAATATTGCAGGTGATTCGAGCCTCTTTGACCGACAAACGAGAAAAGTACTATGACAGTAAAAATATAGGATGTTATATGTTTAAAATCGATGATCATTTGGTCGTTGACGCTACAATGAAGGGAAATGCAGCGAGATTTATTAATCACTCATGCGAGGTATCTATTTGCGTGACTTTCTTTTCTTCCCTAAAACTTTCTAAATAGTGTTATAACAAAAATAGTTTAAAGCAAATCTATATAGAACACATTTACGTGTATATCATAATAATTCATATCCGTAATTTAAAGTTATTAAATGTACTGAAAGAAAGAGTTTATCGATTCATGTTGATTAAATCGAAGTGATATATCGAGATATATTTGAACTACGGTATGTTTTTCTCTTGATATGTATTTGGTGAATAATACTGTCTAAAAGAAGGGGGGATAACTGATCTAAAAATCTCCAGTAAAATTTTAAACTCCAAAATTTGTATAGGTTAATTATAAACAAAAAACATTAACAGAATTCATTTTTTCTATAAATACCTATTAAGAGACTGCGGATATTTATACTAATATAGATTTTGATACATTCGTTTACAAAAATTGAAATCAAGTAGAAAGTTCTTTACTCTATTAAAGTAAAAACATCATGTACTGAATTTTATAGACCTGAATTTACTATGAACGCATCAAATCTGCAGTCTATATATCGATAATATAACATATCATACATGCCTAAGTTCACAGCTGACTTAAGCACACATAAATAATGAAACATTTCACTAGTTACGTCCACACGTTTTAGTACACCTTTATTTATCTTTTGCTACTGATGTTATAAAATTTAAACGTTAATCAGAACAATAGAACTAGAAAAATGGTTTGTAACGTTTGAATTATGGTGTTACAGCCGAACTGTTACTCGCGAGTGGTGGACATCTTAGGTAAGAAGCACATTTTAATTTTCGCTCTTCGTCGCATTATCCAAGGAGAGGAATTAACGTACGACTACAAGTTTCCCTTCGAGGATATCAAGATTCCATGCACCTGCGGCTCCCGCAGATGTCGTAAATACCTCAATTGAGACTGCATATACAGCTATCGTAAGCAGCCAACAGGCGCAGCAAACCATATGTGCTATAATTACGCGCGCTTCGGCATAGGATTCATTTTATTGAACGTTATTCATTTAATCATCAAACTATTTTCAGAGATTGCAGCTTTTTATTACTATAATGGAAAATAGATTATACAGTTAACGAAACGGGGAGTGAACCACAACAAAATATTAGAATGGCCAGATATATAATAGTAGACGAGGCATCGCGTTATGACAATGTTATTTTAAACGGCTACAGTTATCGTAGTTGATTTAAGGGGGGGAGGGAGGGGAACTATACTTATAGCAATAAACGATTGAACATGTCCTGCTTTCGTATCCCGACGAGCCATGGGCGGCGAGCACCACGCCCCCCCTGGGGCTCAATTGAAAGTGTTACTTTTATCCACGCCTGTGCTTTCACGCACGTCTTCTAGACTCTACTTATTATCTACTATTGAGGCTTAAGTGTACGAGTTTGTCGTCACTTTACACTAAATCGACAGCATACACCGTATGCATGTTCCATGTATACATACTTAAGTTAGAATTCTAACAATTCTGCCCCGCGATTGGACCAAGACGACGAAAGGACATGGAAACGGAACGGCAATGTATAGCACGAGAAAAAAAAAAGAATAAGAAATCAACGTACTTAGAGGGCGGATCGACGTTCTCCACGACCGTTACTTATTTCTTCTAAAATACGCCTCCGCCGCGTAGAAACGAGAAACACACACAGACACACTTTTAATGTGTTGAACTGTGAAACGGTCGCATCGTGAATACATTGTGCGTATTTAAACAAAAAAAAAAAACAAACAAAAAAGCGCGCACGCGATATTTAAACGAAAGCCACGTATGTAATTATATATGTATTTTATGTGAAACGGAATTTAGTGTACAGTGCACGATCGACTGCGTGACATTTTATGTCTGCTGTAGGGCCAGATTTCAAAATGTTCTTGTAAAATATTGTAATTGTTAGAATTAGACATTGTCTCTTGATGTAAGTACAGCTACCGGTTTAATTTAAGCTGAAATAACGTTTAAGCGTTAAGGGAGAAAAAATGCGCGCACGCATTAGAGAGAGAGGGAGAGAATGGCAAGAGGGAACAGTTTTCCCTGGCGTGCGGGATATAATTGTTGGAAGGTGTACCTACTTTGGCAGACATTGATGATATTTTTTAAGTCTTATTGTAGTTAACGAAAAGCTAACGGACACAAAGCAAAAAAAAAAAAGAAAAAAAACGGGAAACGTGTGAACACTTTGCTGCTTCCCGACGAAAATTTCGAAGTCTGTTCGTTTCAAATGGAGGATTAATGTACGCGCAATATTATTTTGATATGTTTTATTGTTTTTTTTTTTTTTTTATATAGATTTTTAAACACTGCACCCATGCGTTTGTGCTTCCGCCTTGCCAATATTACAATATTAATCTCATTACTTTATTTTTATATTTAACGAAAGCCGCTAGAGAGAGGAAAATCCAGCGAGAGAGAGAGAGGGAGAGAGAGAGAGAGAGAGAGAGAGAGAGAGAGAGAGAGAGATTTTATTTTACAGAAACTCGATGGAATCGCTACGAATCATGTATAAGAGTTCAAACGAGATTTCTGCCGAAATTTTTTGTTTCTTAACGAATCGTATGAAAGAAAAGCAAACAAACGGAATGGAATATCATGGAACTGATTACGTTGACGAATTGTAAAAACGTGAAAAGAAAAGCAACAACAAAAAATGATTAGATCATTGTTTCGGGTAAAACTTTTCTAGAACACCCGTCTAGGAAATGTTCGTGATAATTTCCCACACTGGGAAACATTATAAATGTTCTTTATAGGAATATATTTCAGACATTACGGATATTACGTGTTCCGTAAGGAAGGGAAAGAAAGAGAGAGAGAGAGTGAGTGAGGGGTGGGGGATGAAGAAAAAGAAAAGAAATAATGAAGAAGAAAAAAAAAACACCTTTCTGTGAAATGCAGTTTTGCCTTACCTTTAAATGTACCTACGCTTTAACCCGGTGATAGATTTTAGAAGTACCCCGATATGACTTATATTCGAACCGAGAGGAAGAAGATAAAGAAAATGAAAATGTGGAAACTTGTAATTGCGTCTATGCATCGATTAAGCTACGATAAAGTATTTTAGTGCGATTAATCAATTTCTGCCGAGGTGGTTGTCCCTTGAAATTTTGGTGCTCCGTGGACACCGTTAAGTGCACTTTATAAATGAAAAAATGGCCTAGAGTAAGAGATAGTAAGACGGCAGCGGAGGAAGAGTTTGATAATAATAAGAGAGAGAAAAAAAAATGCGTTATACGAAGAATATTGATCGTGGATTATTTAAAGAGGTAATATAAAGAAACTAAATGATGGCAGGAACATTATTTGAACACGCGAGAGCGGAGCGTCGTTCGTCGTCGGTCGTGCGACAGTTTTTTAAAATCGGCCTGGTTTGGTACAAAATGCGTATGCTGATTTGTAAAAAGTTATAAAAGAGGGGGGAGGGGCGAAATGAAAAAATAACCGAGGGGGTGAGAAACGAAAATAAAAAAAAACGTAATGGAAACTTGTTCTGGTCACGAGAAATTGCCATTTTTCTTTCTTTTTTTGTTTAGGTATTTCGAATCTTCTTTCTTTCTTTTTTAAATACTACGATTACCGATAATCGAATAACTATTATTGGAGGATGAATATTGTTAATATAATGATAATTAATTTTAATCTGTATAAAAAACAAATGGTGAACGACGATGACATATAAAGAAAAGGTAATTTACTTGAAAATATAATAGCAATGTTAGATATTTTATTGATATTTATTACTTACGGATGACGGTTTTAGGGTTGACGAGAGAAGTGCTAATTAAATTTAAAGAAAAACACACACACACACACAATTTAGAGCATGGTGCACACGCTATGGCTAATATTGTTCAGACGATTTAACGAACGTCGACGTTTTAATAATTTTTTTTTTAATAGAAGTGGGAGAGGGTACATTCTTTCCCGCCTCGACGAATGCATTATTACTCTTGTGATGATTGTTATGTCACCATCGATTTCTTTGGGATTACGAAATATACAATATATACCCGGTGTATACTTTGTACTCCCATCGTGACGACAGTCCATGCCGAGCGTATGTTCACGTGTTTCTGTAAACAAATACACAAACACTGGTTTCGTAATTATTTTTTTATTTACATAACAAGGACAAAAGAACGACGAAAAAGGAAACAACACGTGAATAAATGTTCTATGCTCTGAATAAAAAAAAAAATCAGGACACACGTAGTTTTTAGCGGCCGCGTAACAGAATATATATGTACGGAAGATTATACAATTATACATACATACATATAGATATGTATTATTATTTACAATTCTTTTTCCGACATATATGTACTTTCAAAATGAATTCATCGAGCGCTTTCGAGAAAAACATACTCTGTATACTTTGTACCGAACACACGATACCACCCCCTCGAGACTCGCGGAGTCCGTTTACGGTGACTCCTTTTAGTATTACGCATCCAGCCTTCATTATTGTCATTATTATTATTAACGATTAATTATAATATACACGTGAAGAATAGCATAATACATCACAGCTCATTTACTTGTGCACCGTTTGTTTACTACACACCCGTCGGCACCTTCTTCGTCTCTTTCTTTTTTCTTTTTTATTTGCTTCTAATAGGGAAGAAAGTACGTGATTTGTGTGTGTGTGTGTGTGTGTGTGTGTGTGTGAGAAAGAAAGAGCAAAAAAACAGGTTAATTGCCGTCGACGTTTAGAGAAATAATACCGAGTGTGTGTGCGTGTGTAATGTCTTCCTTCGAGCGTTGCGTATGTATGTTTGTATACCTCGAGGAGAAATTTTTGCTTTAGAGTAATGGAAACGTTCGTACATCTAATAGTTTCCTTTTTTTTTTTTTTTGGTGTGTTAATGAAAAAAAACGAGTGGTTAAGCTATTACTTCAACTGCGAGGAATTTCAAAGCGACGTTGCATCCTCATCGCGATTCCCAAAGAAAGTCTCCGATGTAATAATCTCTTCGGGACCGTTTTCCGGTTGTCCGTTTGATTCGTGATTGGACGAGGAATTTCTACAAAGTCGCTGCGGATGCGAGAGGAAAAAAACGCTTTTCAATGAGACACACACACACACACACACACACACCGTCACACAGAGGACACGCACGCATTACATGTATAAAGGAGAAAAATGGGGGACACTACTAATATTCTAATGTTTAAACGAAATCGTAGAATTCTCGACTATTGTACTTATTTAAAGGCGTGGGGGAGAACGAAGAAAACTATAAAATGAAGTAATACTGTCGATAAATTGAACGGGGGGAAAGAAGGCGAAGAAAAGGTAGAAATGGGGGAACGAAAGGAAAAAAGAAAATTGGAAAAATTGTCTGTGATTATCAGTCATAATAATCTTTAGGTCGACATATTTTTTAGAGAATATTTTTTAGCAAATTAACAAAATTTATGATATACCCCTATTATTGATATGATATTGGATCAAACACACGCTACGCATAATATTTAACGAGCGGCGAAGCGAAAAAGTGCGGACAGGGATGTGAGACGGATGATGATACGAGGAGAAAATTTGGAAAAACGGAAAAAAGAAACTGTGTAAAAGTTGCGAGCTGTTTAAATAGAATTATGAATAGTTGAGATCGATGGCTGTTGTAAAATATTCTGTGTTTGGACAAATAATTAATTGAAACTATTTATAATATTTTTTTTGGGTTCTTAAAATCCTTGTATGAAAAAATAATT
Organism: Dufourea novaeangliae; assembly: GCF_001272555.1. Lineage (NCBI taxonomy): Eukaryota > Metazoa > Arthropoda > Insecta > Hymenoptera > Halictidae > Dufourea > Dufourea novaeangliae. Next base: position 1,050,567 of record NW_015373950.1, on the reverse strand, counting down.
GGGGGGGGGGGGGGGGAGAGGAGTGAAAAAACCGAGATGGACAAAGAATCCGGGCGATCGACTCGTGTTTTGCGTACGGTGTACAAGAGGGACGAGTAAACGAAGTACATTTGACGAGTATTGTAAACAGCAACAAAGAGAAAAAAACAATTCAAAACCTAAGAAAAACGCTGCGGGCAAAAATGGAACGTATAAATACTGTACGCGTGTTTCAGCGTGTAAAGTGTCGTTATAAATCTCTATCTACTTATTGTAGGGAACTCACGCGAGTAATTGTAATAATTACATTAACCAGATGATGACGCATACCGCATAGAGGAGTGACACATAACGCTTTCATTTCATACACACACACACAGACACAATACATACGACCATACACACACATTACATATACAGCAAGGATACTAAACACACAATACACAACCGTACGCTCATGTTTTGTATTTAAATGTTTTGTTAGTATTATATGAGAAATTAACAAAATAAAAACACAAATGGAAATATCATATTTCCCGTGCTCTATGTGAACAAAGCATCCCAATTACACACGGAAACAGTATGGGGCCCGATTCGAATTATTGTGGTACACGCAGTTATTTCTCTGACTCTGCGAGAATACGGCGAATTTGTTCCAGTGAAAGTTGTTTTACTTTATGCAAAAGATTCAGTACAGTGTTTATTACTTTAATTTTATAAAAGATTCGTAGAGATTTCATTATTTTTTCAAGTGAAACGACAAATTTCTATTTTATCCGTTTCATTTCCCATGTGACGTAAATTCTAGTGGGTAATTTAATAAAACTTTCATTTCACTTCACCATTTGGAATTCTTAATAAAAAATCACAAATTTCTCTTTATGGTTTGCTTCTGAATTTGCACGAACAATCGGCTATTCGTTTATCAGGTATTCGTAAAAGTATTCGAGACAAATGTCGTATGGTTTGAGTTCTCAGTGAATCATTAGTAAGTAAATGTAACAAAAGAATGTATTTATACACGCATCAGTTCCATTGTTTCTATGTTTCTCATGTTTCGAACAGCGACTACACATTCGTGCATTTATTTATTCATATGTGAACATACAGTATATAAAATAAAACAAAGTTAGTACTGTCATGCAAGTTCACAGAGTTTTCGAGTTCTTTTGAGTTTAGTAAAACCTTTTAGAAAACAAGTTTCCTTTTTATCGTTCATTCTTGAAATGTTGCCTCTACAAACGAAACATTTGTTGTTGATATTAACAGTCTGATAAATCGTTGATGAAGAGGTAATACTTGAACGCATAATGAAACGTACGTAGTAACAATCTGCAGTTCCACTTTCACCGCACGAAATTGTTATTAAACTCTTGACGAGTGAAAATACTATAAAAGCTTAACTGCTGCATTGAACTCTTCCCATAAAATGACACAACTTTCGTTTAATCTGTCAAGTGCTATCGCCACGTACTCTAGCAGAAAGAAATATTCAGAAACCAATGACTTTTACACTATTTTTTTTTACTTTCACACCGGTTTAAAAACTGTTTCCACCATGCCATTCCTAAAAAAAAATGCTACATTGTTGTGGTATGGTAAAAATAGATAGTTTCGATGAAAATGGAATTGGCAATAAAAGTCACTGGTGTAAGAACACATTTTCTTCCGTTGTATACGCGCCCCCATTAAAATGTCGCGGTCGAATAATGTTTATCTAAATAAAAATTCGAATGAATTAAATAATATAACAAAAAGATCAAAGTACAGAAATAATAATACATAGACACTATTTCTATAAAGTATGCGTTTACATGAAACAAATTCTTCATCGGCGATCGTCATCGCGGACCCAAATATCGTCCATAATAATTAGTTTGTGCAAATTCAGGATTTTTTATACCAATATCTAAAAGTTTAAATGTAACAGAATTTTGACTTCTGAAACTTTATTAATAATAACATATAAATAGTATTAAACTTTATTGAGACCCTTTATCTTATTTCATTTTCCAAGTTAAGGGACACTATAAATGCATGAACATTCGCAGTATAATAATAATCATTCAGGTTTAGAGTACTCCGCATTCAAAGGTTCAAACAAATTCACCATATTCGAAAGAAACCTACAGAGATAATTGCTCGCGCGTACGTTCGACACGTGAATATGCACTACTGGCTAAAAGTAAGGGACCAGGGTTGATAATTAAAAATAGAGAGAAATATTATTCTACGAAGATTAGTACAAGAATAGTAATCTACTAAAACTGATTGGAAACGATTTGTACACGTACTAATTCCGTAACTTTTATTACTTACTATGTATATTCTCAGTCACCCAAATCCACAGTACCAGATTTTGTCCAATGCCTGTCATAAGCTTTCGTAACCAGAATGGCTACAGATTTGATGCAGGATCCGCTATAAACAATCTGCTTCACGATTCTGTCAACAGGCTCTGGCTTTGCAAAACTCAAGCAAAATACGGAAACAGATAACTATGGATTTGTAGACAAATTTTGTCAATATCTGTTGCCAATCTGCGCAGAAATTCTTTATAGGGTTGTAACAGAATAATGAATTACTGGTCCATCAATCATGAACTCTGGTCCCATACTTTTGGCCGTAAATGTACACCGATCGAAACCGAGCGTGCCCGTCTCACGATTGTCGCGTGTACAGATTGTACCCACGGAACACTCGTGTGTCTTTTCCGATATACGTCGGCATAAAAAGTGTCTCAAAGAGATTAGACAATCCGCAACATGGATATTCCTCATGCAAATACAAATCGAAAAGTCCTTTACCGTTTTGTAATTCGAAGCTTCATTTCCGAGATATTAACAGTTAAACAAACTCCAATCAGCTGAGCGGTGGGCCACACGTACGCGCAGAGAGCAAGTGGCTGCGCGTACGTGTGGCCCAACGCTCAGCTGATTGGAGTTTGATCTCAGAAATGAAGCTTCGGATTACAAAACGGTAAAAGACTTTTCGATGTGTATTTGCATGAAGAATATGCATGTTGCAGATTGTCCCGTCTTTTCGGGACACTTTGTATACACGATCCGATTTGAACAGCGTCGACTGGAGAGTATAAACGCACTTCCCCTGTGCGTATCTCGGTTAATTTCGGATATTGTCAACCAGCGTAATTAGTTTAACCATAAAACCGGCAATCATATCTCCCTATGGTCGTTCGTTCCCAGAAAGAGACACCGGACGCTCGGAGCAATGGGCGTCATATTGTAAATCGACGATATATACATTTACATACTTACCACCAGAGTTGGGCACAATTTTATTCGAATAATACATATGTACAGTGCAAATCTGCAATATCTAAGGGCATCATTCTGAGCTTTAAACAACTAATGAGATTAAACAATTGTTTGCCAAATGTCGTGTCATTTGAGAAGAAGTATTATTTTATTATAAAAATTGGAATGTCCAAGTTTAAACGATTGACAATGTCATAGTACTTTTTTAATCTTTTATTCGTTCTTCGAAACTCATTGTCTAGATAATGGAATTTGCCCATCTCTACCTTCCACCTCTTCATTGTAACAACGGCCCGCGCGTTACACACAACGCGCGGGGCGTTATAGGTCACGCATTTTCCACACATGTGTATGAGAATAATGCTGTTTTTTCCCTTCTTCACTGTTCCTCTTTTTTTTTCACGCGCGTATTCGGTTGAGCGCGCGTCGCTGACTCATGCACAAGTTGCTCTCGGATGTTGTGTTGAGAATGTATACCCGGCTATGGGAGAGAAAGAGAGAAGAACAAAAAATTGTTTCTTGGAAAGTATGAAATTCGTATGTCGCGAGCATAGATTCACGCTTGCTTGGCTGCGCTGAGTATAATATGACAGCGTAGAGATTCGATTGTATTTGTTGAACTGTTTTTAATTTTTTTTTTTTTTCGTTTTCTTGGAACAAAGAACGATCGTACGAATAAAGAAATATTCGACTCTGTGATTTTTGAAATAGAGAACGCACGATCGCGGCATTACGGTCTCGACCGCTACCGAGTTCACCAGAGAACGTGTAAGTTCGTCGGAGCAATAATGTAGTCTCGGACGCGCCACGACTTGTAATAATAATTATAATCAATTGGCATTACATAGTGATGTATCACTCTTCGGTAAAATATAACGACGGGATATTATACGGCAGAGAGTATGCTGTAATGATAGGAATACATGTATACATATGTATACGTATATATACGTATATATGTATATATATGTATATATATATATATACAAATATATATAAGTTTATTATCGCTATTTTCGCGTGTGTTACTGAATGCACAGTCCTTCCACGAAACTATAATGATCGTATTATTATGAATGTAGCGTAATCAAATATTATTAGATGATGTAGATAAAATGTAAATATGATAACATTGTATCGCTTAACAAAATGAAATTTTATTAATACACTCGCTTGTTTCGTATTTAAAAAAAAAACAACAAAGGACTACAAGTTGATTATTACCGGAAATACGTATGCGTTTTGACAGGGGGAAGGGAGAAAAGAAAGGGGATTTTTTGAAAAGATGAGTACAAACGATTTTTTTAAATATTTCGTTTTTATTTAATATCCAGAATAAATACGGGTGAAATGAAGTAGTTGTAAAGATAATTATCAATGCTCTATCCAAATATCACAAAACCATAACCGAAACCTATTTGTTGTATGATAGTAATTAATATTTAAAGTACAGTTAGTACAAAATAATGTCAATTGAGCAACTATAATTCACTTGAAAAGGAAAATGGCGACTAACGGTTTTGTGAATATCAGTTAACAGTTAACTCGAAAAAATTGCAGTTTTCTGCAAAACTGCAATGTTGAAAGTTTCTTTTAATGAAACAAGTTCAATTTAAGCGTGCTGGATCAGTAACTAAAAGTTTTCGTGAAAGTCAAACATATTTGTGCTACACCAGTGGTCTGCTCAATTCTAAACATATTTTAAAGTAGAAATATTCCGATTTCGTCAGTGTTCTTTATCTCCATAATGTATGTCTTTGAATATAACTTCTATGCAAATCACTCATCAGTCTTTAGTTCGTCAAAAACTTATATTCATCGTGTTATATCAAATGTGTATTAACTATTTGCTAATCGTTGCCCCGTCAAATGATCATTTACTCAGATCGCTTGAAATATTCTGTATCTGAAGAAAACATCGAAAAGCTTTTCGAACGACTCAAAATATAATAAAATCTCTTCAGGCTAGGTACTTCGTTCATTGCTTCGTCTACAAGGAATATTTTCAAGATCGTTTTTGCTCGAAAATTTTCTAGCCATATAATGATACATAGACGCATTAAAAAAAATCTTAAAACATTCGAATACCAACTGACTAAGTCACCGTTGAAGAATAAAAGGGTACGTAATAACTCAGTTATAATTTCCAAGTAAGTATGTTGTCTGCTCGTTAAATTAGATTCGGAATCAGATTTCCAGCTTTATGCTTTATGTTTTCGACTATTATTTCTTGGAAATTCGTCTCTGTGCATCGTTGCGTTCGAACGTTTCCGTGGAACAGTGAATAACCTCCTCGTTCTCACGTACGAACACTTAAGAAGCATGATTATCCTACACCCACCCAGTTTTAGGTACATAGAACTTCAAGAAAGCCGAAGCGTTATGTAGACTATTGTAGACTGACATACAAACTCGGCTTAGTTACAATTAGGTAATAAAAAAAGGCGTTGGGAACCAATTCTTCGAGTTCGGATAAGAGAAATAGCCTCGTAAATCCACTGGCCTCCAACCACCAATGACCGCCAATGGTTGGTGATGCTAAAAAAAGTTCATTATAACCTAATAAAAACTTGAAACCTAATAGAAAACAAAAAAAAATCGGAGCTGTTAGTCGAGTTCGGATAGTCGACAGGACGTCTTGAATCCCCTTAACCAGTGTCCACCAATGATCAGCAATCGGAGATGAAGACGTGGGAAGACTCCGACGAGGTCCGCAGACACGAGTGAAGTGAGAATTTTCCGTGGCGCGCCCATATTTACGGGCTCGCGGCTACCGCGAGATCGCGAGTTTGAGCGAACAAGTGCGCGAAAATCAAGCGCAGTGGAAAATCGAGTGCACCAAAAATTATTTCTCGATTAATTTATTATATCTAACAAAGTAATTGTTATGACAATGACCTTTCTGGGAGATATTGTTAAACAATCTTCCAACTCTTTTATAATGCAAATTGTTATCGTTTATAACAAATAGGAATCGAGATCCACAGAAACATGTAAGATATGGATTGTTTAGTGAAATGTTACATGATACATACGATTTTAAATATAGAAAATAAAATTTCTCAGCTTTAAGAATTTATATTTTGAAAATAATACAGTTTTTATCCGAATACGTTAAGCTAAATCGACATCAATTTTTATATTCTGTATAAAACTTTCCGTTATGTAATTGTGGATAATCGTATTTAAAGTGATTAATCCAGACAAATGAGTGAACATCGTTCCATTTGAACGATCCCGCCCTATAAGAATGAGTTTCCTGGTACCCTCCTAATGGCGGTAATGGTGGCGGTTTTTCCGGTCACTTATAAGATCCGTAGAGGATGCATACGTAACTTGTAGACCGATTTTCGGGTACATGGTATATAAGGTGCCACGGACATAGCCTTGACAGTCACATTTCGTGTCTGACTTCCATTGACGGGAGACGTACTACCACCGACGAGATATAAGAATGTATTATCAAAGAATTCTTATATCTCGTCTGTAATAATACTCATAATTCATGCTTTATTGGTAACGTCGGGTATTGACCCTAAAATGGTAAAGGGGTTCTAAAACCCCCGAGGCACGTGACGGAAAATTACAATGAATGTTAGGTCTATTAGATATCTCGTCTGTGCTCGTACTCACGAGCAACGGACGACAAGGTGTTAGTCACCTCAAGGACGTTCGCTGTAATTGGGATAGGTCGGATAGATACGTCAGAGGGGGAAAGAGCCATAGCGATAGAAAGAGACAGGGGAACGGGTTGAAGAGTGAAGTTACGCCATGTATACATATAAGAAAGTGGGGAGGGGCGAATGTACACCCGTTGAACAGAATTGTTGTCCCGTCCCACTCCAGTCAGCATAGTGACGATACGAAAAACAGCATTCTCGTCTATATCCATGATGTTCTATGGTTACGGGTTCTCAGAGTCCGACGCGCACGTGCGACACGTTATGTGAGTAATGAACTCAACTGAACTTCAAAATTCTGATCTATCGAAATTACTACGACGATTATAATTTAATACAGTATTGCCGCTCTGTTACAGTTTAGAAGACAAGATTCTTTAAAATTCATATAAAACAGACAAGCAACACTGTACAGTACCTGTTTTTCATACATATTTGTTTTGTTATCGGTATTACAGATTCAATTTGCTTATAGGAAGTAGTTACATTCACTTATGTTGGTATATACCATTACTACGTTTTAATAATACTTACCAGGTTAAACTGCAAGTATAAGGTCGTGTAATTAATTATGCAACCTAAAAGAGGTGGTTCTACATGATAGAAACAATTTGATAGTGTAGAATAATATCGTTTAATGCAAGACTTCGTTTAAAACAAAGTTAAGTTTAAACATTCGTTTAGCATGTTTGCTTCTGGATACGGCTGGTGTGAATGTACGATGTCTGCGTATGATTCACTATTTCCACTGGTAGAAAATATTGATCATGGTTACGGTGTTACCTTATACTCCATTGACCTCACTACCTTCTACATATTAATTTATGCGTATGCATTGTATAAAGTAAGTAATACTTTATCTATCGATAATAATAAATAATACCAACAATACCCAATATATACCAGACAGACACGTCAAATGATGTCGGAATTAATTTGGTGTTCATTATTAACAGAAATTTAATTAAAAACGAAGTCGCCATATAAACAGTTATCGTATATTTTTTATTTTTGTTCTCAGTTTTACTACTCGGTAACATATCACCTTTATATGAAAAAAACACAGAGTAAACTGATATCATGCGCAATTACTTTTTAATAATAGTGCACTATTGAATACGAAAGTTTGATATTACAAACTGTAAAAGAACTTGAAAATACATATATTAAAAGCGCCAGCAATTGTGACATTTATACAAAATGGGAGTTGCTCGATTCGGTTTCTGAGGGGTTTGCAATCCCCAGAGCGATTATACGCGCAGCGATCCAGGCAGTCCAGGCCACGGAACATTGTGGCAAAGATGGGAATGCTATTTCCCGTAATGTTTCTCGGAAGAGGCAGGAGTAGAACGGACAACAATTTTGCGTCAACGGTGTAGCAGGAACGAGACTGTGAGGGGGAGGGCGGAGGGAGAGAGAGAGAGAGAGAGAGAGAGAGAGAGAGATGCGATGATAAAGAGAGATCGCGACGATGCGTGCGTTTCTGTAAATGGCGCCTGGTCGAGCGCGCGCGTCACGGCTCTCTCTCTCTCTTTCTTCCCTGTGGTAACCGTGACCAGCAGCAAGCAGCAGGGCCTAGCGTTTTGTACTCGTGGTGCATCAGTCCTGGACCGGAGGTTGTGCCGTGATATGCGCGTAAATCTGACGCGAATGCACAGTTCGTACCGGTTCACCGTAATCACTCTCTCTCTCGTGGATATTGTGAACGTAGTACGCGTTGTGTCGTATGTCGTATCCGCCCGTAAGTGAGCGTCAATGCAAGTGGTAACCGACGTTGATTTTCCCGTGAATGCAACATGGAAGAAGGTGCGTTGGTGCTACGATAGTGGTTTCCAAACGAGGAGAGTTCGTCGCGACAGCAACGCCGCCTGTACACGGAACGAAGAATACATCGGCTGCTATTGCCTCCTGTTTCTCCTCTTCCCCTTCCTCAATCCGTCTCTTCTTCTTCCTTCTCCCTTCTTCCTTGTCCAATACTATCAACACGCAGCCGCCTTTTCGCCTTTGTTCGGACTCGAGCGAGCTCGTTGCCACGGACACGACGGAGGCCGCAGGTAAAGACCGATTCAGGGCCGCGCGAGCGCGCGACGCTGTCACAAGACGCGAGAGTAAAAGAGAACGATATAAGGGTCGGAAGGAGAGGAAAGGAGAGAGTGGGAGAGAGAAAAAAAGAATGTCGTTACGATGCGACCGATCGGGTTTCGTCATTCGCGGTGAGAAGAGAGCAGACAAAAAGAATAAACGAAGTGAGGTTAGGAACCGACGAGTCTGGGCTGTTTCACAGACAGCCGCGGCGGCGACCGTAGGTGAAAATGCAATTAAGACTCGTTCCACTCGGCTGACGTGAACCGTGCGCTGGCGCGAGCCTCTCTCGGTATATTCGACGCGTAATATATGCGAATGAAATGCGAAATATTAGTAGCGTACGCACGACGTGACCTGAAAATAGACGTTGAAGGTGGATAGAGAGAGGGAGAGAGAGATGGAGACAGAAAGAGGTAGATGACCGTGGAGACTTTCGGCGGTTTTGCATTATGAATTTGTCAATGGTGTTTTTGATAATACGCGTTACGATTTTGAGTCTTGCAAGCTTTTCGACAACTTTACATTTAAAATTTGAACAATTATTAGGTTATCGTGAAATTGAATATAGTGATTTCGTAAAATTCTGATTTACTCATTTAAATATTTTAAATTTATATCTGGAATATTAGGAAATATTTTGTAATCAGAAGATCGTAGTATTGAAAATTGCTCTTTAAATAAGAAAGAGGAAAATACCGTGGTATACTAGTGGTACGATGAGTCTACGGATTTATCTATGGTGTAAATCCGTGGAAACCTGTTCTCCGTGAGTTATTTCGATCGCAGCGATCCACGGTTTAATTTCTGCCTCGAGTGCGGACATGCGCATGCGTTGCGACACGGCTGCTCTGCTATTCTCACCAAATAATTTACAGCACGTGAGCTCCACGGGATCGTACGCATTCGTGACACAAGCAATATTGTATATGAATCAAAGATACGTATGTTTATCTCTATGCGATGCTTAGGCGTGACCTGACGATATGTAAGTGCAACGTGAATAGACGAATGAGCTAAGCGACCGCTCGTGAAAGTTACTATCGATCGGACGCAAGAAATTCATTTGATACATTTACGTGTGATTCTTATATATATATATATATATATATATTGAACAAATAATTGTCTATTCTACTCCCTCCATCCGGAGAGACGCCACGAGAAACAGTATTTTTCCATCTTTCATCCATAGTGTTGGTCACAGCACATAAAATCGTTGAATTTCTTTTATCATCATTTAAATTCCAATTTTGGTAAGAAATTACAGTTTCGTTTACGAAAAGTTTTTCTCCGAAAATATACATATTCTATGACCTATTTTAAGCCGTGCATGAAATGTGTATTTATACGTAATCTATATGGTACATAAAGTGTATAAATACTAGGTAAACATGAACAAATGTAAGCAAAAAACGCAAGAATAAATGAGCTGAATAGGCAAAGTACAACACTCCATGCATAAAAATAATATATACGATGATACAAAAAACGTAGAAAATAATATGAAAGTCAAAATAAATTTTTCTTCGAATTAGAAAACTATGCTTTTGTATACAAAGAGCTTGGTAATTGATGATACAATTCGAGAAGGTTAATCCACATGCAGAACTAAAAAATAAAGATTGGTTTCGTGTAAATAGGTGTTAAAACTTGGGCGCCATTTGAGCATCATTTAGCTCGTACGTTTGCCTATTACTAGTTCTTTCTACTTAGGGTAATGAGTATGATCATCGTATGTGGACATAGTGTTATTCCTTTTCTACAATAATTTGTCATAAACTGACAGGTACAAGATAATAACCTCGTTGAAATATAGATATTACACCACCTGTGATTATTACTTCTTCCAAGTGAAAACAGTGTATAGCCTGACATACATATTTACACACCGACGTAAATATTTTTCAAACGAGTTAATATAAGTATTTGCTATAACCAAATTGGGTTTGTTAACTATCAGGAAATCTTGTTTCGTGATGTACAAGGTACAAATTTTTACGAATCAGATTTTCGATATTCAAGCGAGTTTTTACCAATAGAATGTCGCACGTGTTTGTTGGACGCTGCGATCCGTACCAGAGAACACATCGTAATATAGATAGGAATGCTGTTTTTCGTAGCGTCATTCTAGGGTCAGGAGTGGGATGGGCGACTATTTTGTTCAACGGTATACCATGTATCAATTATGTACAATCTCTGGTGATTGCACGAATACTGTTCCACGCTTTTCAGTATTTAGATATCGCTTCATTGAATTAATTATTCCTCGCTCACGACAAGATAATAAAGTTCATTCCACTCGGTGACCACGGAAAGTGTTTTTTTTTTTATGATTTATCCATTAGATGGATTGCCATCGTTTCACAGTGTAGACAATTAGTAACGTTAAATTCACTTTTCTAGTATGCAAGATTCTGAATGATGCAACAAACGTTCGCGTGAAGAGTGAAACATCGGAACCGCGTAATCTCATCTCTTCGTACTTAAAATGTGATCCAACTGTTTGTCGCAATACTACGCCGACTGCACATAATGCACACGAGTGGATTGTTTTTTTTACTACCTTCCGGCGCTGTTTGATTTCGACATTCTTTTTTCTCGCTTTCTTTGAAGCAATAGGTTTTTACGCGTTGTCCGAGGGAATACGCGGAATCCTCGCTAATTAGAGGTTAGGTTTCAATTACCCGTGCTCGATAACGTTGCGCGTTATTACTCACCCTTACGATTATATGTATATTCTGTGCGTTTGTGCTCGATGTGAAAATATGATTTCGCAAAGATGCCTCAAGCAAGTGCACGGAGAGATATACTGGTTCTCAGGTAAACAAAAGAACTTTCGCCGCTCGGGTCACCGATGCGTTGTGTGGTGTGTGCAAACGATGAAATAAGCGGTGCAACTTCTATGCGTAGCTGGGACCAATCGTATCGCGCGGAACGTAGTGTGTTCTTTAGGCCCTTCGAGGGCGGAATGCTGCCACAGAAAAACTGTACGCTCATTGTGGACGGACGACACTTGGCCCGCGATGACATGATGATCGCTGCGGAAGAATTTTTATCACGTACCGTATTGAAAGTTAATCATCTATATACAATGCATAATAATCTTCGCGAGAAAGCTTACTAAATATTCTCTCGATATATCAGTTAATCATTAATCAAAAGTAAAATTTCTAACCATTGGGCAGTGAAACATTCTTAAGCCTTTTAACACATTCACACCATCGTACGTGTATTTCACCTGACTTTCCATTCACGCTGGCAGGATTATTGCACATTAAAATTACGATCACCCGTAACTGATGAGGCGTAAACGGAAAACTCAGTGTCGGTCCACGGTGACCGTCATGGCAGTGAATGTGTTAAGCGAGCCCACATTCGTGATTCACGGTCACCTTTATATTGCCTGCCTTAAAAGCTATTCTAATCTTGCTTCGTATGTATTACCATCTCTATTATTCATGAGAATTTGTTATTATTATTGTAATTTGTAAGAACTGAAACGGTAGAACGTCATATCAACAATGACGATCATAACTTTTCTTAATGGTAATCTAATATGAAGATCGTTTTATCGTTTTTAAACGGAGTAGTAGCCATTTCATGAGCACATGCACACTCTTCTTAATCATAATCGAACGATTCACTCTGCTAGTTTCCAATCCATGCTTGATTGTCCCTTTGGTTAGTTAATCTTCCATTTCTATGCATAAATTATAACGATTCTTTAAATTCATTTCTATCGTCCACGAAACACACCAAATACGGAAACCCCGACATATCGAATATGTATGATTGATTGCTATGTGCAGTTTACATTCTACGTAATGTATGAGGCACACGGTAAAGTAAACTAACCTTTTTTCTCGTTTTTCGTCGATAAATAATTCATGTAAATCATAAATTTTTCTATCTGGTCCACAGTGTGTGGTGGTTCTTAGGTCACGGGTTCTCGAACGGTTGTATAGGATGTTTCGAAATACAGAAACTCGAATGAAAGAAATAGAATTGAAAATAGGAGAACAAAAGCTTCCTTTATTCTGAATTTTCGAACATCATCAATAGGCTGGAAATTGTTTATACAGTGAACCTTTTATTTCTTTTTTTTTTTTATCAAACAACTACATTAATGGACGTATCGAATTGTAAATACTAAAATTCATCACTTTTCACGCCCCATATGAAAGGAAACACGAGATGTGAATAGGTAAAACGGCGCACATCAATGCGACCAGGAATTCCACTTCTGTTTCCACGTATACTATCAGTGCCAATCAATGAGACATTGGGCAAGTCGCCACCCGTTATGAAATAATTCCGAAATTTGGCTCGCGCGTAACAGTAGCGAGACAAGAATGTTATTAGTCGGGTTACGCGGGGCGGCGGGCTTCCTCCGCTCGTTTTATTAGGATGAAAGGTAATTTAGGGAGAGGATAAGTCAGCCGGCAACCTTTCGATCCTTTATTTAGACCGACCCTAATGAAATGACTACTAGCTCCAGTTCCTTCGCGGGAGTATCAAGAAAATAATTCCGGACAAAGGTCTACACGTCTAAACACTCTAAACAGTCGATCGTATGGCGGTCTAAGCACTTATAGTAATTTTCATTAATCGAAACAATAACTTCAGGTAAAATCATATTTATTTATTAAAGCATGAGGTGGTGTTAACTATTTTATAACAAAATGTATGAGTCTATAGGAATATTTTAACAAATAAGAATAAAAACAAATTATGTAACTCACAACAGTGACCTTCTTTGTGGGGTGTACGAAGACTTTCATGAGTGACTTTATATCGGTTCTACTGCAAACTGGAGACCCTTAATGAAAATACTTTTTCGACATGTATTCAAATTTTGTGAAAAGATATTTCATTTAAAATGACTGTTTGTACTTGCTGGTTGGTCTTTGCCTTTTATAAATTGGTATACATGTATACAGTTTCCCTGAACATCTAAGAATTTTATACAAAATGATATTTTTTTAAAAGTAACTTATAAAATCAGGAGTGAAAATAGAAAATTATTTCTCATAAGGATTATATTATGTTAAGATTAATATAAAGGAGATGTGTTTCGAAATATCGGAATCATACGTATGTTTACAAAAAGCCCGGGCCTATTTATAGTCTTATTCAGTACCGAATGGAAATTATACAGGGAATTTTTAGAAAAGTACAAAGACCCCACGGTTGTGTAAGTAGCACCCGGAAACATTACAGTGATTTTTAACGAATACACCAGGAAGACAAGCATTGTCCATTTGTAATGTAGAATAGATAGAATTTATAAACGTAACGAGTGCGACGTATCTCTGCTTTGTTCCGTGTTTCCGTATATATTATACAGAAAGAAAATTATGCCACTAGATAAAGCAGTGAATCCCAAGAGCAGATGATTCTACAAAAAAAAAATAGATTCAAAATGTGGAATAAAATATTGTCTTATATTAATTATTTTCACTTATTCATTACGGATCTTCTGTATGTATTATAAATATGAATGTTCAAAGATCGATGTAGCAACAACTTCGATAAAGTTTGAGAAAATCTGTTAATTTGTAACTTAATAATAATATATTTCAGTTTAAGTATCTTTGTTTAAAACAATAGTATAATGTTATTAATTTTTCGTAAGAATTAACATAAATTGGTACTACCGCAGTCTTGTGTTTAGTTCAAGTAAAAACGGCAGTAACAGGCAGACACATTAGGCTACCATTGTATGTATTTCTAAACCAATGAACTTCACAGGTAGAAACCCTAGCGTGTTCGTCTTCTACAGGGCTGAAATTTAGCGATTCCACATTCTCGATTCGTTCTTCTACGCAGAATCACTTCCTCCCCGGTTTTACCACTCACTGCGGTACACTAAACATCGATTAATAAAGACATGCCATAAAATGACTGGACAGTGATGTTCTAACACAGGCAACCCCCCCGTATAGCACGGTTTGAGAATTAGAGAAACCCTCGAATAACACCATATTTCTACATGGTTTCACCCTAAAAGACGGTTAAAAAATTGTGTACAGTATAGTATAGTGTTGTCATTCTTTAGAACCTAACCCTATTTTTGTTATGCACGGACATACTAGTTCTCAGTTTTGTATAACACGAATTCGCATAACAGGCCAATTTCTGAGAAACCTAACCACCGTACTACACAGGTATCCTCTGTACAATACTTATCGCTGAATCCTTAAACGCGAACGTCAATGCCAAAAATCCTCTTCCCTGCTTAACCTATCGTGGTCAGGCATATGTTTTCACACTCTGTAGAAAAACTCGCTCATTTGTCTCCAAGCCTAATCTTTTTATAGGTTTACAAAAAATCTGAAAAAATGTATAAAAGTCTACTTGCGTTATACAATCGTTCGTCAAATCAAATGTTTAAAACTTTTTTTCGATAAAAATTCGGAGGAAAGATCAGGAAAACTGAAATTTCGTTTGGTTCGTCAACGGTCCACATTACCCACAAATTGGTTAATGAGGCTAAACAGGATGGAGTATATTCCGAGTAAAAAAAAAAATATTGAACCTCGGCGGATTCACGTTAGAGTGAACGGGTTCAGGACCGCCACGGAGAGAGAGAGATAGATAGGTTCCGTGTACGACCCAATAAAACGAAGATCCTTGTCGAATCTGTTGCTAACCGCGTGACGACTGGGCCAGCCGACGTTCGACGACGATTTACTGTAGAGCGTCGAGACGGACGGCGCACGCAACTCTCTCTCTGTGTAACCGTCGTCGTCGTTGCGTTGTCCATGGACGGTGCGCTCCCTCCTCCCTTCCCGTACTACTCCGTATATGTTGGTCGCGTCGGTAATCGCGGTACTGCAACCTACTCGGCTCTTTTAATAGACGACGGAATAGGTCTATAGACACGCGCTAGACGTCGTCCACGGTCAATGCTTGGCACATGGCGACACCGGGGGCCAGCGGAGCGTTGAATGAAATATTTTCGGAAGCGTATCCGGTTGCGTTCCGTTTGCAAGCACGCAAACCTACAGCCGTCGAATGGAGCTGTTCAGGGTTCGATGACGATTTTGACATTATCAGGTACCGCGAAGAGAGACTGTTGAACCCCCGATGCTACGAGGACGGTTTAATTCGGGTGAATTCGGGCCGGCCGGCCGACCGGCCGGGGGGACACTTAAAATATCGCGCGTGGAAAGGATTTATTCTAGGATCCGCCGACTGGGGGCTGGTCTATGAATGTCGTTTATTCATTGATTTATTAGGGAGACCGGCGGATGTTCGTCGGGAATTCAGAAGTTTACGAGGCGAAAAGACAGAAATTCAACGAAAAATTGGTTTCCTCTATCGGTGATTTGATCAGATTCGCCAACCAGCGTCACGTAGCGGCAAGAGAGAGTATCCGTACACTGATGGATTTTTTACCGTAAAATGTGACAGTTTTCAGTGCAACGGCAGGGTTAAAAGTGATTTGCATCGGACTGTGCTTTAATGTAAAGCTAACTTGTTTCAGGATACTTGGAAGTGAATCGTTCCTAACTAATGTTATAGTGAAAGTAATATTTATAAAATTTAAATAATACATTTTAATACAAAATAGTATTCTTAAATGTAAAGCTAACTTTTTCTAGTATATTTGAAAGTAAAGCATCCCTGACTTTAATGTTATAGTGGAAACAGTATTAATTCGTAATAAGCGTGATTAGTGTATGGAATACTTTTCTCCTGGACTGTACACAGGTATATGTATATACATATATGAGGCTCCAATTTCTAAGTCGGAGGATAGGTTATTCGATAAAAACAAAATGTGTTTTGCAATATTTGCCTATATTTGCCTATAATTTGTGTTATTGGTTATCTCTGTTTCATGTTTTTTGCCATAATTGATCAGGAAGGTAAGAAGATTCCACTGAATAGAATGATGGAAACCTAGCGTAGTCTGTCACGAACGCTTTCATAAATTTTATCAGATTTCGTGTTTTCAAAGGTCTTTGTTTAGGTGTACTTTATACATTAACTTGTGCTATTAGGTGTACTAATATGGAATGCATTGTTGCTGTGCAAATTCGTGATTTGTTTCGAAAGAATTGAAATATTATTTCAATAATATTTGTTACTTTTTCCAATATACTATACACCATTTTTCAGTGTACAAAAGATCGAAGTTATTCTGTATTTAAATTGTACCACGAAAGTTATTGCAAGCATAGTCAATAACTTATTGGTACAGCCAATATAAACACATAAAGTCCGCAGTCTGTCAATAATGGAATATTATATTTTATGATTTATTTGTATACATGGATTGGATTATTTATTTCACGACTGGATTGCGGATCGTTATGCAAATTTACTTTATCGAATTGGAGATAAAATAAAACTTTTATTATCATTGATTGACATTTTTATTTTATTGTCTAGAAAATAATATTATGCTTTAAATGTATTCGAAAAGAAAAATGTAAAGATACACAGAATTTACTTCATTCGCATTCTTTATGTGCGTCCATGTAAGTTCAGAAGAGGAAAATTGAATTATGTATCATATTTACGTAATATATTTTAAATAAACTATACAAAATCACTGTTCACCTAGGATCATTTACAAATTTAAGTAAAAATATTTTTAATCTTTCTCTTCTATGCATTGTTCCTTCAAGTTCCATTCAAAATAGCGCCTTTTTCATTATTGACCGAATACACTTATGTTTTATGCCTTTTATCATTAATTTTTCACGGGGAAAATAATAATTATCTCGATATTGAAAAATTTCCAAAAACTATAAGCAATTAAAAACGCTTAACGCAAAAAATTATTCGCAGAAAATGTGCCTATTCTGTTTTTTATAACTGTCCGTAATAACATTTAAACGAAAGCTTGCACTATTTCGCGATTCTTCGTCGTTTCTCGATGTGTTTCAACCGCACACCCGTTTGCACGATATCGTTCTCAGTATTTCGCGGGAATCACGCTGTCTGCAAGTTTATGCGTATCAGAATCGTCGCCGAGGTCTCTTCTCTGCGCATTTTCGCGACGTTCGCGCCGTTATAGCCTTCCATTTTCGGAATTCCCGTCGTGGAATACATTACCGTCCATAACTACATACGTGGATACTTGTATTTCTTGCGATCTGACGCGAAAGAATATTGTTTTCACATAATTATTTATTTACAAAAACGGTGCTAATTTTCGAAATTTCCCTTCTTGGAATACGCTACCTTCCATACTTATTTGACGACTTGTATTTCTTGCGATCTGACGCGAAAGAATATTGTTTTCATACAATTATTTATTTACAAGAACGGTACAAATTTTCGAAATTTCCTTTCGTGGAATACACTACGTTCCATAATTATTTGAAGAATTATATTTCTTACAATCTCATTTGAAGAATATTGTTTTCATATAAATTATTCATTTACAAAAACGGTAAAAAGTTTTCGAAATTTTCCTTCGTGGAATTCACTACGCACCATAATTATTTGACAGCTTGTATTTCTTGCAATCTGACGTTTAGAATATCGTTTTCATGTATTTATTTATTTTAAAAAATTACAAAAATAGTTACTAAGAGAAGCCAAACAATTCCAGTATGTAACATTTTGTTTCACTGTTATTAACTTTCGAGTTATGTAGTTAAATGAACTTTCCATTCCCAATTCTGAAGATTACATTCAATCCCTTAACATGACTACGGACCACTAAAAAAAAAGCGTCTTACATATTTTCCTAGTTATTATATTTCAACTAGTTTTCATAAAAATGAGTGTGTAATATAGTTAGGTGACTTTTCTTGCGGGTTTTAGAGAATCCTGTATGCTATAAATGTGAATGTCCTTAAATATAACATCGATCGATATTACTGACATCATAGAAGGATTATGATGTATTATTAGGTTGGAGGGAAATAGAATGGCCGATCGTCGTTTATGCATCCAACGTTATAACACCGTATAATTCACAGATGGATCACTACAATTACTTTAATTGTACCAACTCTAATATCAGTCTCTAGTCACCTCATAAAAGCAAACAAAGAAATTCTACGTGTTTGAAATTTATAGCGTGTACAATATGCAGTAGTCCTGATATTGATACGATCGATTGGGCATTATTACCATTTGGAGCATGTCGCGAATTCGAATTGTATTTCACTTCCTTCGGATCTTAGATCGAAAAGTAAATAGGAAACCTTCAAATGGACCCCATAGTGTATATATATATTTAAAATTTCGTTAAAAAAATATCGAAAAATACCAAAATTATGAGTATGTTAATGCTTCCTTGCCTTCCCTTACAAACATAAAAAATGATATCAGCCGTTAAAGCAAGACAAAATTGAGTCGTGCATTTGCCAAAGTGATTAACTCCACAAAATTAATATTTAAAATTTATTTGATACTTAAATAGTAAAGTTCCAATCAAGTGTTTTGGCGCTAAAATGTGAAAAGATTAAAAAAAATAGAGTTATTCACTTGGGCTGTAAACTGAATTGACATTTTGAAATAGCCATTTATTTCTCACCAACTTCGTATCTTGTACTCGTGAATGTCTTTTTATCTCGAGATTAGTAAGATTTGTTCACTTATTACCGTTACACCTTGTATATTATATTTTCATCGAGCTTTAAGCATCCAGATATGTACTTATGGCCGGTAATATACTTGTCGCAGCGAACACTGTTTTTCGTTGATTCGTTTTGCGCTACGTGCCTTCCATTTTTTTCCCCGCAAAATGACTTCGTCGCGCGCGCTCGCGCGATCCCTCCTTGAATAATGCATGATGTAAAAATCGGTGAATTCTTCCCGGGCATCGGAGTGAGAAAGATGAGCCACTTTTACTCGTGATCATCGTATTTGATCGAGGGAAAAGAACGTTTTATCTCGCGTGCAGACGAAATTAGTGTTACTCTTTTTCTTCAATTTCTTTTAATCAGATTTCACCGACGTCGCTTTTATTTTCTCGCTAATTACAATAGGCAGGCAATTAACTGTGCCTACGTTTTGTTTCGTCGTCCAAGGTGGTATTGATGGAGATTACAATTAACGGAAAAGCACGAAGTACAATTGTGGTTGTTACTGATGCATTTACAATAGAAAAATGCATTTACAAAAAAATGGTGCATATCCACACTCAATGTGCTTGTACTCCCATTAAGACTGTCTGTCTTTCAAGGACGTTCACAAGTGTTTTTTCACGGTGTTTGCAACGTTTATTCTGTCCATTTTCAAATTTCTTTTCTAGAGCTCAGTTTCAGTTTTAAACAATAAAACACACTCGATCCACGCATAATACATTAATATAATTGTTTATCGTTTCCATAAAACCGTAACGGTTAGAATAGCATCTGTAAAAAACTCATCAAAACTTTTCCACCGACCCAATATAAAATCTGGAGTTCTACCTAGAAGATTCCACTGTTTTACGATCTGAACATTTACAATGGACGCAGAAAATCCTCCGAGTTATCTGCTTGCACGACCTTCCCACATAAAAGCTTGGTGAAACCCGTAACTGACCGTGGGGCACCTCTTCGTTTTCATCTTTTCTTTTTTTTTCTTTCCCCAGAATGGGTAGCGTCATCAGGTCGGAGCACAGTGGTTCAGAATCAAAATTCAGCAGCTCGTACGCTAATTTCGGTCGAGCAATCAAGAAACGTTGCAATTTATAATTTTATTTAAGTAGAAGTAGATGAACAAATTTTTATCAATTCTAGGGATCCTCCTGGATGACGTCATCGTTCAGTAACAATGCTCTCAATATCTTCATGAAAGTATGAAATTTTAGGGGTTTTTTTTTTTATATCTTTGATTGTGATTGATGATACAAAATGGTCTGTGAAGAAGAATAACGCATGAGGACAAATCTTCCATGATTAATAGCAGATATGGGAAATTAATTATTTAGATAAAGAGTTTCGAATAAGAGATAAAAAAAGGTATTTCGCCATTTTCAATTGATTAAACATGAAAATTCCAATTTTTATAGTAAAATAATATTACGTACTCCTTGAATGAATCGACATACTGGACAAACAATCATTTAATCTCATTCACTGTTTAAAGGTCAAGATGCCGATCTTAGATACTGCTGCTTTTCACTACATCTGGACCCCAAAGCCAGAGTGCATTACGGTGGTTTGTGCCAAATTCGAAAGACTAGATAATTAAATAAAATTTATACAGATTGTTTATTAGAACGAAATACGCACACAAAACAAATTAGAGACTCGGTGGTCGTTCAAATAAATAAGGAATACTTGTCAAAAATTGAATTTTCAACACAGCTCTTATGGCAGTCTTACGATTTCTTACCGGAAGTATAATCTTTTTTATTCACAGAAATTAGAACTGCTAACTACAAACTAGGTACTAAAAGTATGAATCCTGAGCTTTCTGATAATAAACTAAATCTTGTACCATGCCGAATATTCCAGAAAGATATTTGACAATAAAGTCCAGGATATGTAGGTTATTGGATGGTTATTGGGACTATGTGGAGGACTTGGCAACGTTGCTGAAGTAGGGTTATACCCGCGAAATACAAATACATTTAAAACATATTTTACTTATTTTGTGTTCTAGTGAATTCTAATTTTCTAAGTTATAATACACAAGAATATAATTAACTTTACATATAAGAATATTGAATATTGACTATCTACGCGGGAAAACTGAACACGCACCACGTATATAAATATACGTGAAAACACAACGTTGCCAAACGTACCAGAAACGAGCACAGTGGAGTCATACGACTAACCAAAATATAATTGAAAAATAGGCACTACCTTTGAACTATTGAATGGATGTAAGACAAGTCTCGATATGTAGATATGGTGAACATTATATTAAGTCCCCTATGTGATGGACTTATATTGTTTTATTCGGAACAAGAGATGGACTTAATATCATTTTTACACTATTATATTAAAAACTAAACGACTTAAAAGGTTTTAATTTTTACCATCGGAAAAAATGAAAAATTTGATACGGGGAAGATATAAAATGTCCTATTTTTTAAAAGAGTGGACTTAATACACTCTGCCTCTGGGGTCCAGATAGACAGGGTGTTCCGCTTAAAACAGGCCACCTAAATATCATCTCTACCTGTGATCATACGAGAAATATTTTTTTTACGTATTTTAAATGGTTTCAAGAGACGAAGGTGGAAAAAATTATATAATTGAATTTAACATTTTTAAAATAAATTTCAAATTTTTAGAGTTCAAGGTCATTTCAAGGTCATACTATTATACATGAATAAATGCATAATAATGTTGGCTGTAACATAAAACAGGAAAAATGACGTGTATATACGTAAAAAGAAAACATGGGTGACCTTGAAAAAACCATTAAAAAATGACTCTTATAACAAATGTTTGCCGCCATCTGATTCGTCTCTTGAAACTGTTTAAATTACGTAAAAAATGTTTCTCGTGTGATCACAGATAAAGAAGATATTTAGGTGGCCTGTTTTAAGTGGGAACACCCTCTATTATTCGAATAAAATTGTGACCAACTCTGCTTAATAGTAAGTTGACGTGAGATTATTTTTTAGAATAAAAGAAACTTGTTCTCAAGCGTTTGTGCTGCTACAGGTTTTGATTCTCGACCATTGTGCGGACGTTTCTCGATCATCAGATTCAATTGAGGCGCGTCGCCTGTATGTACTCTAGTGGGTGATCAAACAAATTACATTATGCGCAATTGTAAGCTCAAAAGCTCGTCTATTAACCGCCCGGTCTGTGGGCCGCGTTGGTAGGCACACGCGCATGAATACTAACGAGATACGCGTGTGACGCAAATATATATGTAGAGGATACTTTCGATTGATTCTGCGTGTAATAATAGCATAACGGGGTGGTGCTGCTGCCGGGCAGTCTGGTAACACGCAACTGATTACGACGAGTGTACCGAGGAGCCAGTGTAGTATATCCGCGGAAGAATGACTACTTCGCCAATTACCGTCATCGATCGATGTCTCTAAACAAAACTCGCGACTCTAATGAAAGAATAAATGGTTGTTACAGGCAACCCATCTCCGTGTAACACGTAGGGATAAACAGATACCGTCGAGGTGTCGATACTTTTACTCCTAACATGTATCGAATAAAAGTATCGATATCTGCTTACAAGAGACCACCACGAACGCTGACTCGTCGATTGGAATGAAACTTTGTAGGTTTACAGAGTGATTCAAGATAAGAATAACGGTATGTTTCATTCATGCCCAGTTGGCCTTTAAGGGTGCGAAACTACCCTCAAAGTCAAATAGGCATTTCCACCTTTTCGCGTATAACTCCTAAAGTACAAAACATAGAAAAAAATGTTTCAAACAAAAGTTTAATGGTATGATAAGTTCTATAAACTTGCATTAACAAAATTTTGAAAAAAGCTTTTTTTCTTGAAAAGAAAATTTTTGAAAATTATTTTCAAAATTTTATTAAGGCAAGTTTAGAGTGCTTATTAAACCATTGAACTTCTGTTTGAAAACTTTTTTTCTATATCTTGTACTTTAAGAATTACACGCGAAAAAGTGACAGTGCTTATAGGTATGACTTTGAGATTACTCTTAGGGCACAATTGAAACATACCGTTCTTCTTGTCTTGAATCGCCCTATAAACCCGCAAAGTTTCGTTCCAATCCGTGAGTCAGCGTTCGCGGTGTTCTCTTATTAGTATCGCGTCAGAAATATCGATACCTACTTGTATCGAAGGAAAATGAATACACAGTTCTTTTTTTATTAATATACTATATTTTAACCAGAGTCGAGCAGAATTTTATTCGAATAACACAGTGAATAGCTGCAGTATCTAAGGGCGGTCATCCTGAGCTTTAAACAGTTAATGAGATGAAATAATTGTATACCAAATGTCGGCTCATATATTAAGAAGTATTATTTCATTCTAAAAATTTGAATTTTCATGTTCAAACAAACATGGCGAAGTATTTTTTTTTATGTTTCATTCGTTCTTCAAAAGTGTTCATCTAGATAATGATTTTACCCATCTCTGCGTAGAACAGAGACAGAGACGATTTTCCAAAGTGGATAAATCGCGAGACGAATTGAACGCTCGGAAGAATCGACGAATCAAAATTGAGTCATTCACAAGGCAACAGTAACTTCACTTTTTTAACTTCACTTTTTGAAACTTTTTTCAAATTTCATTGCTTGAATTTTTACATTACTTTCGTAGAGTTGATCACTTTGGTGAACGAAAACGATTCTATTCCGGCTGAGCGTGCACACCTCATCGAAAAGTTGTTCTTTTTTTCCGCGGGGAAAAATGTGAAAGGTCAAACGATTCTAAGACGGGATCAATCGAAGTCAGCTTATTATTAGCGGGCGGATCAATAAGAAATAATCTACATATCGGACTACCGGTGGCATTTCTTCCGATAACTCGCGATACGTTCGCGCGAGAGCATACTCTCGAACCGATACGCCTGGTAGCGTTGCTCGTTGTCGATTACCTCGGACTTCAATTATTCCCTTTCTTGTTTATTTTCGATTATGTCATTGAGACCCGTGGCAACCTCTCCTCTGGTAGCTAGGTATATACATCGCTGGAAAATTTCATCGAGAAAATGAAAAACTGTGATTTTTTGCTTTAGTTTAACAGCAACTGCAAAAATATTTTTGTACATTTGTACATATAAAGGGTGATGTGAAAAAAGGGGGTCATAACTTCTAGGATAGATATTACTATTTAAGCGATGAAAAAAAATCCTAATAAACATGGGTCGAAAAATTAATATTTTCAAAGTGATAAACAGTTTTTTGTTTCGGTTAAAGCGAATGATTTCCTCGCATCGGGAGGAAAAAGATGAATTATCTACTGTATTATTGTTTCTTTTCCTAGTTACAGGTGGTTTTCTACCATTTTTATTGCTTTTGTTAACTATTTTTCTTCATTGTTTCCATACGGTACGGTAGCCCCCGAAACGGGAAAGTCACTCGTTTTAATCGAAACAAATAATTGTTTATAACTTTGAAAATATTCATTTCCTCACCCATATTTATTCGGATATTTTTTCAATCATTTGACGAGTACTATCTACCGTAAAAGTTATGAACCCCTTGTTTGTATCGCACTGTATACATATGTATATTAAAGAGCTTTGTAACTCATTTCCAGTGAAACTTTATTCTGTTCTCAGAAAAAAATTCACAAAGGCATCTATGATTTTCAGGTGGTCAGGCTGTCAACCCCTTAACTCTTTGAAGCACGGTTGTATAAAAAATGTCTCACCATTTTTTTTATACCCAACTCGCATGGTGAGACGTTATTCATATCGCCTTTAAATCGTGAAATTACTAAAAATAAAACATAATTGAAATAAAATAATATTTTCATACATTTTATACAAAAAAATGTCTGTGCAACTAGGCATTTTTTTCATTGTAAAATCCTGTGCTTCAAAATTAAGGGGTTAACAGTATCGATAATTTACAAATGTGACATAGTATTCGATGTAACTATTGTAATCAATTTTCATGTCGACATTCATCGATGCCCATGACGGGCGCCGATGAAAACGTGTGAACTGAACAGGAACAATTGTCGGCAGTCGTCACTGTCGTATAAAAATAACTGAAGTGTTGTTTGTTCTATTAAACGGAGTCCTCCTTGTACCTGTAGGAATGAACCGATCAAAGTAAATACAAGAGAATAATCGATATCTTCGTTTCGATACCGAGTATTTTCGGTATCGACACTTTCGGTTGCGATATAATATTCGGTATCGAGAAAAAGTAGGTACTAATATCGAATGGAGCGAGTAATCGATATGAAAGCTACTAAATGTGAAAATGGTTGTCGTCCAGTTATATTAATTTGTTAATAAATGTTCGTTAATAAAAAATGTCTCCGTTAATAGATGTTCATTAATAAAATATATCCTCGTTAAAGTCGGTGACGGACAAATTCATTATCCCCAGATAAAGAGTTTCGAGTAACAAATAAAAGATAAGAAAGCACTTCATCATTTTTAGTCGTTTAAACATGGAAATTCCAATTTTTATAAAGAAATAATACTTCTTCCTACATGAGTCGACGTTTGGCATACAATTATTTCATCTCATTAATCGTTTAAAGCTCAGGATGACGCCCCTAGATACTGCAGCTTTTTACTATCTATCATTCGAAAAAAATTCTACTCGACACTGGTTAAAATATATTATATTAACCCTAAACCTACCACAACCAGTCAAAATGACCGGTTTTAGCGTACTAATTCCTACCTCTCTGAAGGATTCGGTTGGTTTAGTGTTATTACAAAAAAACAAAGAACTTTGTATTCATTTTCCCTCGGTGCAAGTACGTATCGATACTTTCGACGCGATACCAAGTAAATATCGTTACTTTTTTTTCGATACATGTTATGAGTAAAAGTATCGATACCTTGACAGTATCGATTTATCCCTATGTACCAGTGGAACGACGCGAAATTCATTTATCCGCTAATAACCCGATTAGCGGGATCGGCGTTAAGAGAGAGAGAGAGGGAGAGAGTGACAGAGAGACTATCGGACTCTGTCACTAGTTAACGATTACGCATCGTCGTTTACACTATTTATTCCACCGGCTGTGTGTTCATTCAACGAGTACTGTTAAGCGGTAACTGTAACTTATCGACGCCGCTTCTTAAGGCCGACCGCCTGTTTTTCCATCATTATCCGACCAGGTTTATTGCAACATATCCGTACGTGGTATCATTTCTTTTTCTTTTGTTCTTCTTCTTTTTTTTCGCTCCCTTTTTTCTTTCGTTTCTTACACGGGCAGTCATCATTTTATGGCAGTGATGGGCAATTCAGCGACCGCCATTTTTATTCTTTTTCTTCTTTTATTTCTTATTACTTTTTTGGTTAATTGCTATTAGGAATAGGAGTGGAGATAGTGCGGGATTAATGAATAACGCATATGTATGGTTTGACTGTTTTTTATTGAAAAATTCTAAGAAAATATAGAATTTACAATGGTATTTGTATACATTTAATAACAATTGCTTTAAATACTACTTACACATAATACTACTTAATATAAAGGCACCATTTTCGCGTGGCCGACACAAGATCAGGTTGCTTCTATTTGTTTTGAATAAAAAGAAACATAAATGATTATTAATCTATACGAGTGATACGCTAGTTTAGATTAAAATGTGCGAGAAGGGTCAAGGAATCCCAATACGCAAATATGTCGTCACGTTTCCTGCCTCGCGTCGCCTTCACAAGAGCCCGCGGCTGCCCGCCACTTGCCCGTGCGGGCAACATGCCTGAGCGGGCTCGGTTGCCCATCACTGTTCTACGGCTACAAACGATGGCGACCAGTTTATCGATTAGCTATTGCAATCAATGAAGAAACGGAAAAAAAACGAAGGCAAGCGTGTCGCCACCGTGTGTGTGCGTTTGACGTCTGCACAACCGGCGTGAGATTTGTTATGTAATCCGCGTTCCTCGTCGCCGGGACGCGTCTCGTATCGTATCCACGATTCTGTAATCGACCGATTATCGGCGAGATCGAGAGCCTCGATCGTGTCACCGCGACACACCGACGTTGCTATAAATGCAAGTCTACAATGTGATATCAGGTGACCAGAAATGTCTTTTTCCGTTTCGAGACTTTTCTAATTGTCGAACTGTGCATGCTCGCACACTCGAGCAATTGATACTACGTATGCTTAAATAACTTATTTAACACTAAAACTACCAAATCTGTCGAAATGACGGATTACAGATTTATTACTTTGCCTTTACTAGAATTGTAATGGTGCTTTTGACGGAATTTATGTTGGCTTTTAATTTACCACGGATTTTTTTTTATGGTATAGTATGCTAGACTGTCTTATACAGGGTGACTCAAAATAGCGCTGCGATTGGTAGCCAACGCTACCGCGGGACCTCGATCGGCAGACTCGCGCTCTGATTGGTCGGGGATTTTCGTTAATATCTCGTTAACAAAGCCTCGGTTAACATTGTTGCTGAGGAAAAAGTTATTTCAAATCATCCCAGGAACCCCTCATTTCCGGAAGTCGAATATATTTTAGGACACCCTGTATATTCTGTATATTATTGTATTATAGAATTTAATTCAATGTATATTCAGTGCTGGTACTTCTAGTGTTAACGGAGAATTTATCATAGACTTCTAAATTATATACTAGACTGACCGACACCCCAAATTTTACTTACATAAAATGTCCTCAAAAAGTACGTACACTCAAAAGTACATGTACTAAAGTATTTCATTCTACACGTGCACAGCAGCAATAATTAATAATAATTCACTTTAATGGATTTCTGTATATATTTTCTTATGGATACTTTAGTACATGCTTTCTGAGGACATTTTATATAAGTTAGCAGTCTAGTATAGTATGTACACTAGAAGTGTGTGGGGTTAAGTAGGAAAGATTAGAATTACAAGTTAAAATAACTATTATAACGGATGTATTACCTATATCTGTCGCATTACTTCCGCGCATGCGCACATGATTCAACTCTGGTCGAATTTTTCGTTGTGATATTACGTTCGACGAAAATATACAGTGCGGGACTAAAGTATTCGAACACCCTTTTAAACAGAACACCTTTTTTAAAAGTGATCCAAATAACTTGAGTTCTTTCGTGAAGTTAAGGACATTAGTTTACTAAATGATGTGTAAAGAAATTTGATAAAGTTACAATTGGTGTCCGAATCGTGAAAAAAATAGTAAAGGTTGCTTTTTACAACTTTTTTATTTGAGACTGTAATGAAAATTTAATAAATACATATCGAAGATTTATGTTAGTTATGTACATGTTGCAAATTTCATTGAAATTGGTTGATACAGCAATGAGCGACAAGCATAAAAAAATGTAAACATTGTTAGATTTACCATAGTTGTAGGTTGAAAGTCGCGAAAAACTGTGATTTTCAACATTTTTAATCGATTGTATTCCGTAGCAACGTAAACCGATTTTGATGAAATTTACAACATATATATAACTAACATAAATCTTCGAGATGTATTTATTACATTTTCATATACAGTCTCAAATAAAAAAAGTGTAAAAAGCAACTTGTAATGATTTTATACGGATGCGGGTGATAAAACAGTTGACACACAACAAATAATAATAATAAGAACTATATTTAATATAAAACTATAACAAAAAACAACAAATCAACAAAACGACTAATCTACGACAACAATTGACAAATCGACTTTCATCCAACAGACTGCCCCGAAACTACGCACTCTACCCTCTCTTAAGCATCCACACTTACAACACACACCCAAGCCTTGCATCTCTCGCACTCGACTACGCAACCGTTCCTAGAAATTCCAATCACCCAATACCCAGTCTAAACAGTCACACGAAACTAAACAAATCTCATTCTCACTTTGCTCTCGGAAATCTTTCACGCTCGGCTACAAACATATCCACGACCAGTGATGGGTAACCGAGCTGTTCGAACGTGTTCGAGTAGTAGGGCAAAATTACGAAGCTGAATTGGAGTTTTGTTCGAAAGTACAAAACTTCATACCGCTGCTATGAAGTACTACGAATATTTGCAAGTCAGAATACTGCAAGAATATTAGAAATCTGTAAGCAAATGATGGGATATAAATATACTAAACAATTATTTTTACTTCGTCGATAAGGCAAAACTGATGAATTATCCCACCTTTCCCTTAATACGAATTCTATGTTATTAAATATACTCCGATTTATGTCGGGTTTGGACTTATTTTCATCAAGAGAATCTTCTACATGTATTCATAACATTTTTAAGAAACTACACTGAAAGGAGTAAAAGTTTAAATTTTTATTCATGGGTGATTCATTATGTATGTTACATTTTAACCCGAGGGCCCGAGAGTCGGTTGCCGACGGCTAGATAACATCTCTACGCGCCGAGGCTTCGAGCTTCGAGCTTCGAGTGCCAGAGCCTCGAGTCTCCCCTGAGATCATAAATATGTCACCCCAGCTCGTTCGAGTAGCTCGAACAAGCTCGAACAGCAAAGCTCGGTTACCCATCACTACCCACGACCGATCCATGCTACATTCATCCGCATACCACAAACCTTTACTATTTTCTTCGCGATTCGGACAAATTGCAACGTTTTCAAATTTTTTTTTCTAATATCTAATATCTAATAATAATATTCAATTTCTAATATCCCTAACGTCAGAAAAGAACTGAAGTTACTCAGACCAATTTAAAAAAAGTTGTTCCGTTTTAAAGATTGTACGAATAGTTTTGTCCCCCACTGTATGACATTCCTTTTTGTACCATTCGCGTATTATTACACATTGGTAAATACGCAATAGTAAAATATAGAAGTTTCTTCCGAAGAATAGTTAAAGACAAAATAATGAAATAGAAAAAGGTGTTTCATTTTACACGTTTTCTTAAAAATTGTTGACCTCTTAAGAGGTTAAATAGGGTAAATTACCCCAATAACTTTTATTATTCGCAGTATAAAAAATTCGTAAAGTATTTTGCTAGGTTATTGAACCGAACCCAAAATCTTTGCTGCATATAATATTATGTATGTGAATAATATTACTGTTAAACTATTGTATTCGTATGATAATCGTGTACTCGTATTATTAAGACGGCGCCGGCGCACCGATCGTGTTATCTCAGAAAATTACGCTTAAATTTGACAGAAAATAATGGATTGCACTTCGGGCCACCTAAATACTTGTTTGGCTGTCGATAAATGAACGTACGTCACGGGCGCCGTCAGTATTCAATGAACGTAGGTCGTCGCCGACGATTACTTATTCGGAAGGATTATCATGAATTGTCTGACTCCGTCGCGGAAAATGTGGATTTTGACAATCTGCAACTGGACATGAAGTTATATTCGCTGATAGATCTCGTTTCGTATCTACGAGATTATCACCGCGTTCGAATTTCGGAATTCATTGAAACAGAGTTAATAACGCTGATCTTGTAGATCGTGATTTTAGAAATTGATATCAATTTATGCACCGATTTTATCCTCTTCACGGACGAGAATTTTCTTAACAATTTCATTGCCAAACTATTTGAAAATTATCAAAGACATATTTTCTTGTATTTTTGTGTATACTAGACAATATATAAATAATTCAAGAACATATTAACATTTTGAAATCGCCTAGTGGCATTTTTCGTTCGTTGTCATTTGACAACATTTTTAACTTTATCACAATCATATACGTCTCATGATATAATGTTATTATTGATAATTAAACCCAGTTTTTCTTACCTTTGATCAATGAACCTTCTTGACGAATTTGAAAGAAATTAGAGTTTTGTAAGTTTCTATTTGTATTTGTAACAATGCTAACACTCGTATTCCATCGAATGAATGAGAGAAAGGATCAATAATGTCATATTTTACCGAAAAGCTTTCAAATACACATTCAAATTTGTGCCATACCATCTGTACAAGACTAGAAGAAATTGTTATACATATACTCACTGATATGAAAAAATATATCATACTAATATTTTATTTCGTAATGAAGAATACGTAGCAAGGATTAAACGTTGAGGATGCATTTACTGTACATGTATAATCAAATTATTACACTGAAATGGATATAATATAAAATATTATCTTGTACTAATAATAAATATTATTATACAGTGAATATATCCTCAATATTTCGGAATCTCTTCTTCGTCAAGTGTCGAAATATTATAACACAATATATTCAATATATCATTAAAGATTCATATTATAAGATTATTATGATTTGAATTATTTTTCTTCTCGTCGTAAATTATAATACCTATTGCTAGTTCAACGCTATATTGGTAATTTTTAGTTCTCTAAGTAAAAATCTGCTAATACTTATTTGCCCATATACTTGTCTGCAAGCAAGTTGAGAAAAGGCAGAGGATAACTGTAAAAATGAGTAAAAAGAAACATTTTAAGGGTGACTTTACAAATTCCAAAGGTCCAAACTAATTGAAATTAATCGACAAGAAATAACTTCGTCTACGGATAGCAGAAAATTCCAAAGATACCGATTAAATACTCATAATAAGAATAATAATATGTAATATTTTAAAGAATAATCATTAAATTTAACAGTACCCAAGAATATACAGTGGATAGGGCATAATTGCCCGTTATCTTCGAGGCAATGAAATTCCAAGCTGAGAACAACGACTCGATAAAGTGAAATTTTTTCCTATAGAGAAACTCATTTTCGAAAAGAATCCGATATGAAAATTCATTTGTCCCGAGAACAATAGCCACCCTTCCTCCCGTTCGCTGAAATTTTATTCCAGCCTCTTGACCCATTTCTCCATGACCAATCATCCCCCTATTGTCGATCGCGGCTCCGATCAACGGGCCACCTTGTGCATATACACTGGAAAAACGATTCTATTTATAAATCGCAGCCGCTAAACGCCTAAATAAAGGTTAGCGCGCGCGCAGAGAAGAAAAAAACCGAGGTAAAATCGTTCGTTCCTTTCGCATCCCCGACCCGACCGACCCTATCAAACCACCCAGGCACGTACAAATATATGTATACGCGGGGGGACCAGTTGCGGCCGGGCAGAGAATGAATGTGTCCTCCTGGTGGTGTGCACGTGACCCAGGACCAGCCAATAGGCCGCGGCCCATTCAACATTGCTTTCGCTGCAGTATCGTATCTACTCGCGGCATTGTACTCGGAAATTTATAGGTAAATGCGATAGCTGCGCCTTTACGTCCGTGTATTTCCTTATGAAATTCATATTAACGTCGCGACGTGTCGTTCTGTGGTATGTTTGACTTAAGAGATTGGCCGAAAATTCGAAATTTTTGTAAACTTAATTGAAGAAGAAGAGTGGTTTTTTTATTTTTATAATATTATTCAAAATGAAGTGACACGACAGCCATTCTTGTCACGTTGAATTGCATACAACGGTGTAAGGCCAGTGAGTAGCATTTTGATTTGTTGTTACAAGTGCTGTCTTTTCAAAGTATATTTTGAAGTTGATGATATTCTTTTTTTTTTTTTTTTCGTAAACTAGCTATGAATTTTAGTTTTAGACGGTACGTAATTGTATTTACGATTTTTTAGGGTGCTTTTCCTTTATCAGTTTTTGCAGGGTTATTTGTCAAGCTTTGTCGGGAAATAAAACCAATTACAATGTAAAATTTAGCACTTGTTAAAATATTTATGCAAAACAATAACAATTTTTCAGTCTTCCGTAGCAGTGTTTTTCGACCATTTGAATTCTTTGATATACAGAAATCCGATTTATTTATTCAGTGTATCATTTATAAATTATTTTACAATTTATTGGTTTTTGTTTTTAAATACGATCAAACAAATATTATATGGTGCATTAGTTAAGATGTACATGCAATATAAACAGTGGAATTGATGACTTTCGACTTTTTAGTGTTCCGTTTAGTGAAAGAGTGACCGCCATTTTGATGTCCTTTCAAAGTAATAAGATTGTCCGTTCGCGTAGTGAATATACTCCGACTACGAAGTCTGTATAATGTAATTCCTTCAAAGAATTTCCAACAATGTAGCTTTCGATTTTCTATCACAAAGCTAAACAAAATAATATTTGACAATTTTGAGTAATACGTGTCCAAAAACAATTATTTTTACAACACATCTTTCCTTTATTTCAAACCTAAATAGAACCCTTACTGAGGCATATAAATTCTCGTGTAATTTTCTGCTTTGTAAAATAGTCTATTGGTTCGCAGTTTATTTATATAATTAAAACATTCTCTGAAATTCAGTAGGTATAAAATACTGTAATCAAATTTACTGAAGTTTTTGTTTCTTTTCGCACTGAACAGAATCCTTGGTAGCACGGGCAACATTCCTGTGTGATTTCAACCCCTGTATATTAATCTACAAAGATCTGTATATACGAACTACAGTCCATTTTCGACTAACTTTAGGCGTTTCTAACAAATGCAAAAACGTTCCAAGTAAATTTCTGCTTTATTCCCTCTTCTATAAATTAGTCTATTAGTTCGTAATTCATTTACAACGCAACAAAATAATTATTAGGACGCTTTTTCTTCTTCGTTCTTGCTTTGGAGATTACGTGCATCAGGCCCCACGTTTGGTCCTGTTGAAGTTTCACGAAGCTTTTTTCATGTCTCTTGCGGCGAAGCCGCCAAGATTACCGGGCTATCCACGTGAAGTCCCATAACGAGGTTACGCCATTCATCGACAGCGCACGATAGTCTATGAAGGGAAAATGCAGAAGGGGACCTCCGGAGAGTCACTACGAGGCGCTCAGCGATGCCTCATTGATGAAGTCTCCAGTCGGACGTGTTCCTCGTCCGACAAAATATTCAAGTGGAATTCATATAACCGTTTTCAATGACCTACGGAACAATAGACTTTTAAATCCCATAAATTAATATCACGACCAATAAGATGACGTTGCGTCCCATTCTTCCCATATAATACGCTGTCTTTCGCAATATCGTATTCGCCTCGGGTCTTCTGTCTTGCCCACTTAAATTCGAGAGCCAGAATGGAACTTCAATTTCTCCATTTTCAATTTGTATTCTCCAATTTGTTACACCACAACATAGAACTTCAATGTCTCCATTTTTCAATTTTAATAGAAATTCTATTTTTATGGTCTGATTTCTTGGATTCCTTAAGTTAACATCGCAACCAATAATATCTTCTCGTGTTGTTCACTTAAATTCAAAAGCTACAATGTAACTTCAATTTCTCTACTTTCTCAATTTTAATAGAAGCTCAAGTTTTCTGTTCCAGTTGTTTAGGTGAACGAATGTATCTCGTTTAAGTAACTATCGAACAGAAAAATAAAATATTTGAAAAATATTCACGGGGTTCCTCGGAACTTCATCTCACCAATTAAGGGTTACGCACACGGAAAGGAATTAAGGAATACGCCGGTGAAATGTTTCTACGCCAATGGGATGTACGCACGGGCGATATACTGGGTGTCCTTTTTAACTGGTAACGATGGAATATCTCCTACGGAACTGAAGATACGAAAAAGAAATATTCCCACAAAAGTTATTTGGTATGGAGGATGAAATCATGTGGTCTAAACAATTTTTTTGCAGATTGAGTAGTGGAGGATCGAGTTAATTTTTTCAAATAAAATTCTATATTTTATGTAATTATCTATAGTAGGAGGTTGTAAATTAGCGATTTTATATAATCAGATCAGGTTAAGTGATCACGTTGATCATCTGATTCCTTCGAATTTCACTAATTCCCGACCTTCTGCTACAATTAATGACCTTATGCGACACATCGTTGAACTCATCTCAACAAACGTTACCAGATTATGCCAAAAAAAATATAGCATTCCACATAAAAAAATTCATTTGACCTTCAAATCTCCCCCGCTGTTCTGCCAGTAAAATAAAATATTTTATATCACATAATGTTTCCTTCCATTTCAAACAATTTCTGTAAGAACATTTCCTTTTCATAAATTCAGTTCCTTGGAAGATATTCCATCGTTTCCAGTCAAAAAAGGACACCCTATATGTAGAGCTGCGTGTGTGTACGCATGCACCGAGTCTCTTTTTCTCTCTTTCTGCTTCTTACGCCGCGTAAGCACGCTCGCGTACGGATTGTGCGCAGGGCTGCAGCCAGAACCACTGATTCGTAAGTTTCTATGAATCATGTCTTACTGAGAATTGTAAAGGAGAACTTAATTGAACCAACCGTTTTATTTATTTCTTATTTCATTTATGAACTTGCGTAGAATGTAATTTAGCAGAGATTGGACGTTTATGGAATTATGACATTTATTAGGCTGTGAAACTATTATTTTCTACTGATAGGTAATGAAATAATTATTTTCTACTGATACATAGTGAAATGGTTACTTTCTACAGATAGATAGTGAAATAATTATTTTCTACTGATAGATAGTGAAATGATTACTTTCTATCGATAGATAGTGAAATAATTATTTTCTACTGATAGGTAGTGACATTATTATTTTCTACTGATACGCATGAACCCCTAATATAGGGTAGTGAAATTATTACCGTCCACTGATTCTACGGATGACTATTTGAACTCAAAATACTTCCCCTAATTTTCTATAACTTTTCTCCGTTTTTCCAGTAAAAGATAAGTTTTTAAATTAATATTTTCTACTGATACGAACGAACCCCTGATACAGGGTAGTGAAATTATTACCGTCCACTGATTCTACTGATTATTCGCGCTCGAAATAATTTCCCTAATTTTCTATTTTAGTGTTAGACCTTCAAAAAATCTGAACAGATTCTAGGACACTTATCAAAGTGTATTACATTATACAATCATTCGTTAAATAAAATATTTGAAATCTTTTTTCGAACAAAATTCGGGGGAAATCCAAGAGAAATGGATTTTCGCTTGGGTCGCCAACGACCCACAGTGCCTACGGGGGGTTTACAAGCGACAGTTTATTATTTTTGCATACATCTAATGGCATCTGAACGTGAAAACACTTTCTTTTTATTATTGAGTATATAGATTTATTGCGTCCCTGTACAACATCACATCCGTAAACAGCAGAACGTACAGATACAAAGTGTGATTAAATTATTTAGAACAGAAGGAGAAATTACGTATTTTATATTTTCGGTGTTATTATGCCTTCAATAATAACGAAGTATAACAATTCTGTTTTTCTTAGCATATAGATACACAATTTAACTATATTTTTGTATATTCAACGCTGTTAAATTATATCACGTCAAAAGAGTATTGAAAGGATATCGAGAACAGTTTAAGCAATTATGGATGCAATGGGTGGCGTGACAAAATATTGATACATATATTTCCTGAGAAATTATAATCGTTGTTATATGTGAGAAAAAACATAACAATATGTTTTGTAAGAAAGAAGGTACTATTATAAGTGTATTTTCAAATCCGTTCTTGATCCAAATACAAATGAGTGGTACTTCAAAGTGTTCAGAATAATTCGATCACCCAGTATATGTATGCACTAGCCTTGTACAAACGCTTACACACGGGATCTGAGAGGCTACTGTTACGCCAGATGTCTACTAGTTCTACGAGACATGCGTAGATTTCGATGCGTGGTCATGACACTTGACAAAAAGCAAGTGTTCCTAGCATATCATGAACGAAATCACGTGGCGAGATATCTCGTCCACCGGTGCGAAGGGGTTAAAGATATCCCGGGGACCGAAAAATGAAATACAAGATACACACACGTTAGGTTCTTACTAGTGCACAGTAACCCGTTCTCGCATATATTACTAAATAACTTGTTCTTGAGTTTTATGAACTATGTTTTCTGATGCTACAAATAAAATAATAAAACTTATCTATGTACATTTATAAATGACTATGATAGTTTAAAAGAAATATGAGATACATGTTGTTTCTTTTATATTACATTAACAACCGATTCTCGTATACATTACTGAATTATTTGCTTTTGAGTCTTGTGTTATAGGGTAAAGTAATTGACCGCATACCAGTGAATGGACATTAGGCAAAAAAATGTAAATTATAAATTTAAAATTATTAAATGTTTATAAATGGAGTGTAGTCGCATTTTTAATAACCCATATTTTTAGTTTAGCGTATTAAGCAAACATTAATAAGTACAATTCTTATTGAAAATATTTCAGGAATGTGGCAGTGATTTACTGGACTTTTACACATTTTACACTTTATAAATAATTTTTTCAAAATTACGATAAGAATAAGTAGTTATTTTTAGAAACATTCCAAGAGAAATAAATGTAATTGCAATGTCAACAGCTGTTTTGTTGTTATAAATAAGTACATTCAAGTATTAATCTCAAACGTCCACAAATTTAGCAATTCGGTCATTCACTGATTGGGTTACCCTATTTGTGAATAACGGTAGTAGGTTTGTGTTTAAAATTTTTGTCCTTTTCAAAATAAAGGAAGAGTTATGGAGGGTTGAGTAATTATCACAAATGCACCGTTTTGTAAAAGTAATTTGCAGAAGAAGGAATTAAATTAGAATTTTCTTTTCTTCATTGATGGGCATCGATGGATTCAAAATCAGAAAAGCGTTTTATATATTTTTAGTCGTTGCTATAGTGGTATTTTAATAAAGGTCATAGTTCGTGGAAAAGTAATAGTTCAAGATTATTTATAAAATGAGTATGTATGTTATATCAGTACCTACCGTATATTTATATAAATTAAATATATTTACATATCAATATTAGTAAAATGGTGCAGTTCACTAATATTACAAATCAAATGAAATTGATGCGAATACAGTATCGTCTCTTTTCCATCGTTTTGATTCGTATTATTTGTAGTCTTTGAACGATGAATAATGATGTTTACTTAAAAGTTGGTACGTCTAGGTAAGCAGATGATCATCTCTCGCAAGCAATTCGAGTATCTTGTGCAAATATTTGCAGTTTACGAACAGTTTGCAAATGTAACCGAGAGAAAATACTTATCTCGGTTTCTGATCGCTTTAATAGCGAGGTAAACTAAGCAAATAACATCAAATCGAATTCCACGCGAAACAATATTTTCAATAATCAAAACAGAATATTATTCTTTATATAATACATCGGAAAGAGTACTAGATACTATTATATAGATTAGATATTTAAATAAATGAGTATATTCGATTTTATTATATGTAAAAAAAATAAGTTTTAATTCACAATTACATAGTGGAAAAATAAAATGTAAAAATAAAGTAAAATGTTGAAATGGCAATTCGTACGTGTTTTTTAATATTTCAATATATTCGTGTAGAAAATATATTTCTCTACTATTTACAGGATTTAATGATCATATTTTTTATAATACACTCTTTTTTCCACTCTTTA
This sequence comes from Dufourea novaeangliae, assembly GCF_001272555.1. Classification (NCBI taxonomy): domain Eukaryota; kingdom Metazoa; phylum Arthropoda; class Insecta; order Hymenoptera; family Halictidae; genus Dufourea; species Dufourea novaeangliae. Next base: position 1,011,751 of record NW_015373950.1, on the reverse strand, counting down.
CACACATTAAACACGTGTATTTCAAACTTTTATCGAACTATCGATCATTATTTAATACCGAACAGATTAGTATGCGCTGCTTGTTCCTTGAAGGGTGAGTCAAAATCGCTTGCTGGGAATACCAAGAATAGGTATTGTTATCCCTTTATTGAAAAACTTACAGTGATGCATTTAATTCATTAATTTAAAGATAAATATGTAATTTAGCCTTCGATGATGTCTTGCAATTCGTAAACTAAACATTTCATAAAAATCTAAATGGTAAACAAGCCAGGTAGTTTAAGTTCGAAATTCAATATTCAACTTAAATGTGTTTTACTTTATGTTTTTTCATTATTTTCTTGTCTGTCGGCATAGAAATTAAAAGGAACTACGTTTCACTCATTTACAGAAATTTATGGAGGATTGAAAACGTAGTACAACATTTAGAAATATTTCCAGATATTTTAAATTTTCTAAAGGCTTTCCCTCATTCTCTTAAAAAAAGAATAAGTATAAATGAATAGAAATAAAATAATAAACAGAGAAAATCAGTGTTGATATAAACATTGATTATTATAATTATTGATTGTTAATATTCAATTTAATATGACCAAGCAAAAACATTAGGTAAATTATTATTTAAGGCTTACATAAAATATAGTATAAAAACATACATTAATTATTTCTATTAATTGTAAGAACATAAAAATACGAGTGGTCTCATTGTGTTTTCATAAAGTTACACACTGAATGGAACTAGAATACCATTGAAAAGTAGTAGTTCCTAACTATTTGTTGAATAATTGCACGTTCTGTCGGTACTGTTGTAGAGTGTATTGTAGCGAATACGTGAAAAATATGTATATCTTTGAATGTAGAAGTGGAACGAGCTGAGGGTAATTGCAGAAAGCGAAACGAAACGTTATCGATGTGCGGATGTGTAAGAATTATGTAATTACAGCGGATTCATGTTTTCATAATTTTTTCAAATATTCAGTGTAATGGAATTCAAAATTGTCACACTAAGTAAAATAGTTAATATGTATATAATGTAAGAAGTTAATATAAACTCAAAGATAAGAAAGGCATTCTGAAACATCTAAAGAAATCATAATTAATCAAGGAGACGCGAAAACAACTGAAAAAGAGTTGTTTGAAAAATTTGAAGGAATCTACACATGCTTGAAATAGGCAATTAGATCTTCACAATTATTAAAAAAAATATCTAAAAATTTGATTAAATTACACTGAACAACAAAGTATTCAATGTGTTGATTATATTACATAAAACAAAATATTCTACCATAACACTTCGCTTTAATAGTCTCTTTCCTGGTACAGTAATGTCTCGATGAGTGCGACGAACTCAGGTCAGCATTCGTGGCAACACAGAAGGGTTTCCAGCCCCCCATAAATTTGATTTTGCACGAAGTTGCGCTTCTGCTTAGTTTCTGTCTATTCTGTTTTGATTGGTTCCAGAAAGGAAACCCCCCAATGGTGGGAACAACACCATTATTCGTGTTGGATTCATCGAGAAATAACTGTATCGACGATTAACAGTCGAGAATCTGTTAATAAATATAATGTTTCCATTCCAGAGGTAAATTACAATCACGAACCTATATGGCAACCTTAGCGACAATATAACAATTTCTTGTTTTTGGTAGAAGTTCCTAGGATCATCATCGATAAGCATTGACAATAAAAAAAGTTTACCAACCCCATAAATGCTGTGTACTCCAAAATTAAATACAATGAACTATGAACGTTCTTATGTCCGTGATGATCCAATCGTTGTCGAAAAATTGTGCTCGCGTAGATACTGATAATAATATAACATACAATATATTATATTATTATAATAATCAGTATAAATTACAAACGAAACATATTCTTTTATTACTATACATATATTCCAGTCAAGCCGATGATTTGAAAAACATTACTTATTTATGCCATACATAATTACCATTCCAGAGCATAATCTTCCATCACATAAAATTCTATAAACAGTACATAATTTATTCAATTCTTCTTCAGCTGAACTATCCAACATGTCGAAATTTCGCTGAACGCATACATACACGCGGGGGCCCCGTAGCGCGAAAAGGGTTAACACGCTTCCGGGCATATAAAAGTATTAAAACGAAAGGCTCGAAAGGATCATCGACGAATTCCTTGAAACGGAAGAGGCGGGTAAGGAACGCGAACGAGCGAGCAGGCGAGAGCCCACGGGTCCGCGGGTACCGTGACGACGGTCCTGAGGCTACAGTCCGTCGGCGGCGGCGGTGTAGCACGCTCGCTGGTGTGCGGTGCGTAGGTGTGTGCTTCGGGTTAGAGGCTTCTACATATATGAGAGCACACGAGTTCCTCGTGGTGTCCCTGTGTGCGCGTGTATGGGAGAGATCGGTTTTGTACAGAGAGTATATACGGGTCACATAGTGTGCGCGACGCGCGAGCATCAGTGAGGCAGCGCACAGTGTTCTCTCTGTGTGTGGGTCCGCGGGGAACGAGCGACACGGCGGCTGTCAGTGAAGGAGTGCGCGCGCGCCGTCTCGGTCGAGTCGAAACCCGCCGCCGCGTCGACGGTTGGTAGTGGTGGTTGTGTAGCGTACGCGAGGCGGCTGGCCGCGTGTGTGCATATGCGTGTGGGTGCCTGTACCACCGCGCAGTGCCGAGACGATACGAGGCAGAGGCGGCCAAGAGGTGGTGGTGGTGGTAAAACGGCAGTGACGGTAGTGTGTGGTGTAGTATCTGTAGTAAGGTGGTATGCGCGTGGTGTGTGCGCCCGCTCTCGGTTATATGGCTCGACAAGTCGCAGGCAGTTCAGTTGAGCAACTCAGTTCATACGCGTGCATGTGACGACCGCGGAGAAAGAGTGCCACAGCCACGGGATAGGAAGAAGAGAGAGGGAGAGTGGTGGTGTGTGTTAGTGTTGAGGAAGAAAGAGAAAATTGAGCTTCTTGGCCGCACGTATAGCCCCCCGTCCCTTCCTCCCCCGCCCCCCTCTCCTTCCCCTGACGACGACTGGAAAGATGTCAATAATTCGGTGGTACAGTGGCTCGGGTTTCCACGGATCACGGTAAATAACGAGTCCCTCAGAAGCATGGACCGGAGGGAATGACTACGACGACGACGACGACGTTCTGACCGTGCCGTGATATTGTAGTCACAATCTCCTCCCCCGGTCGGTCGGGTCGGTCTACTGTGACGAGAGATTTTCCGTGACGGGAGTGCACGCGCATTTTACTCGGGCAGGGAGGGGGGGTCTACTACCTACCAACCCAGTCGACAGAATATTACAGAGCGGTGGCACAAGGGCAGCGCAAGCCCCGGGTCGCGTTATGGCGCGGTGCCGATCGTCCCCGGGAATTCGTGTCGATTCTTACGTTGATCATCAATACTCACGGTATACGGTGACACGATGGAGTGGCGGTCTACGAGACCACGACGGACACACAACACACCACGACAACGACAGCATTCACAAGCCCTGTGAATGTACATGTGTATTGTGTGTATGTGTGGGTGTGCTGAGTCCATGGTACGCGTGCGCGTATAAGTCGCTACACGAGAATGTTCCCTCTTTTCTGTGTGCGTGCCATTCGTTTGCTCGCTCGCTCGCTCCCTCGCCCCGTGTGCTTCCTTGTGGAAACGTAGAGTTTTACGTGTGTGTGTATGTGTTCGTGCGTGCCCAGTAGTGTATACGTGTATGCACGTGCGCGACCTCTTGCATTGTGTGTCAGTGACTCTCCATGCTCATGGTGTGGAAGTAAGTGAGGTAGTTTGATCGCTGTCACGAGCATCCACTACCTGCCCTAGGAGTCTTACTATACTATACTATACGATGCCTATATCGTCTCTCGTCTATTTATACGACCGACCATACACGACTCTCGTACTTACCTCTCCTCCCTCACGTTCGCTCAGTCACTCCTTCTCCCCTCTCTCTCTCTCTCTCTCTCTCTCTCTCTCTCTCTCTCTCTCTTCCTCTTCCTCTTCCTCTTCACCCCTTCTCTGTGGGATACCTTCTTTCTTTCCTTTACTCTTTCTCGTAGTTTCTTCGTCGCCCTTAAGTCGCGTCTGCACATAACGAACGTGAATCTGGAGAGTACATTTGAACAGCAACGATCCAATGTTACTGTATTCGTCGATGAAACTTGCTGCGATCTGTTTTTGGTTATCGTTAAACGAGGGAGCATGATTGCAAATGTAGTCGTTGTTGAATGATCGTTCTTTGTCGAAGTCAATACAGTGATTTACTTTCGGATTTACAAGTGGAAATTTTACAATCTGTTTACTCAACAATAATGAGAACGTTCGTTCATTGGTTCCGAACCGCATCATACGAATGTGACCGTATAATTTCTTTTGACATGCAGTCAAGCGGGTAGATCAGATTTACACCTGCATTTGTCGTGTACCTGTATTGGAAGATGTATATCGTGGGCATAAAGTCAACCGAGAGCTCAAGTACATACTTGTGTTTACGGTGCCGAGACAAACGAATTGACAGAAATATAGATAAAAACCCATAAAGTGACGGGTGGTCGTGGGCCTCATTCAGGGTTCTAAAATTGTGTAAAGTCCCTTTCTTTAAATTTAAGTATACTGACCGGTCAAAACAAGTAGTGAACTCGGAGTATAGCAAAAGAATTTATCATTAACTACCAGTCCTATCTTTTTGAGGCTCTAAAAAGGGGATAATGTATATAGCCCTGCATTCTGCACCTCACTAGTCCTTCCTGTCAATGGTCTACTTTATGACTACCCTACGAAAAGCTTTCTAGTGTCTATACACATTTGTCTTCACGGCACCGTCCACACATGTCGCCGTTCATTCGCTGATGATCGTTCCGCTAGTGCAGACGCGGCTTTACACTCGGTCTTCCCCTCTCTCTTTCTATCTATGTATCTGTCCCTCTCTCTCTCCCTCTCTCACATTAACTCCGTTGCCCCACCACGTATCCCCCTCGTATCGGCTCCCTTTCTCCCGCCCCTCTCCCAAAGTCTTTCTCTTCTCTCTGTCTCCTCTTCCCTCGCCTCGTGACGACATCCGCGAACGGCGGCGGAGCGACTCGGCTCGGCTCGACTCGAGGCGACTCGAACCGAGTGAGCCGCGCCGCGTCGCGCCGCACTCTATCGTACACCCTCGTATGTCCGTACTTACGTACACGCGGAATGTGCCTGCCAGGAATTCTCTCTCTCACAATGGATTTATTGTGTTAGTGAGCAACAGAGCGCGTGTGCACGACGATAGTGTGTATATCGTGTGAGTGAAAGACGACCACGACTGACAAGACTACGGAACGACACGACGACGAGTAGAAAAGAACGTGCGCGTCCGGCTTAACTCGTGAGTCAAGATGGAGCTAGTAGACGCGATATGTGAATTTTGCGAATTCAGTGAGATTTTTAGTAAGAACAGTGCGGCCAGCGTACTACGCCATGCAAACGTCGTTGTCGGGTTCTCGGCTCGCGTTCACTCGTAGGACCCCACGATCTATTCTATCCACGACGGATCGTTCGCCATCTATCGTGTTCCCGGTTCGCGTCACGTTTATAGTTGGTGGACACGATACACAGCGAACTCGTAAAAATTTGTTCAGTGACCACAAAAGTGTTTTTCATTACCCGCGGGACGATATCCTCTTTGCGGAAATTTAAGATTGTTCAGGTTGTGTAGAAAGTGAACTTGTAATCCGGTTTCCATTAGTTTCAGTGCAAAAATTATTAGTGTCCCTGAAATGGGTGCCGCGTACGGGCCTGACTCCTGCCAAAGACTGAAAACCGGTATTATTTTGGTTTTGGTGTTACGTTGGTTATGTCATACCGAAACCGGAATAATTAGTAATATCTTTCCGAATTTCATCCGTCTAATACGATTCCTCTGAAACTTTTTGTGGTCACGACCCACTTAAATCGAATGAAAAAGTGTATAAATAGTGATGATATTTTCAATAAGCCACATTAAACCGTTGGACTATGAAATAGTACGAAGTCATAAATCTTGTTCTCTTTGCAGACAGCTGCGCGTTAACGTAAAACAATAGTTTGCTAACCTGACATATCAAGGTTTATTTATGGTGGAATTTAAATTCCTCCTTTAAACTTGCTTTATAGAAATATAATTCGAAAATACCAGTAAATACATATTGATATACTCGATATTTGCAGGTTTCGTTTTCGTTTCAATCTCGTCTCAGTAACGTCTCGTCGCATCAATACTTAGCTTGTCCTTAGGAGGTTAACTTCACGAGTTCGCTACGTTTGTCTACCGACTATACATATTTTCCGTGATACGTTTTTCGTACTCTTTATTTTTTTCATCATCGAGGTTCCCTTCGTAGCCCTGGGGCTACTACCCTAACCTTTCCGCGATCCGTTACGCGCATAAACGGTGTTTCTTCCGTGTATTCTTTTGGGTCGTGTGCGTGCGTGTGTGTTCTGTCTCGTTCGAAACGTGTGGGACTGCTTTTTCTTCTAAGTGTTTGTGCATTGTCGAACGCCTTTTCAGAATCCAGACGATAGTGCTCGCGCGTAATACAATATCGAGCCTCGCGCGATACGATTGATCATGCTGCGGCGAAACTACGTGAATGGAAAGTAACTCTCTCGGTGACCTGGGGATTATAATTAAAAGCAAGATGGTTCTGTGCGCACGAAAGAGCTGTAAACGCGACCAGCGGCCAAGGATTATCAATTCCCTGTAATCCTTAATGGCGCCAAGCCCTAGTAAGTGTTATGCATATTATGTATTTCTTTTTCTATTTCATGCGTATGTTAACGTACTATAATTTCTTCTATATACACGTTGGTACATAGAATTTCAAACAATGAATCTAAATATTTAGTCCGCCATAACAGTGGACTACGAATCTTATGCATTTGCAGAGTATGCGTGTGTGTACAGGCTACTACAAAATACTAAAGATTTAATGAAATTTGTATTTTACTTGTAATACTCTTAAATCTTATTTTCTGTTTAATTTTTTATTTCGTAAATGAATTTAGTAAACTCTACATTTGCATGTAGATCCACAGTCATAGCGTTATCAAGATTCGTGCTTCATGAAAACCGACTTTTCAGATTGTTCGATATCCGATATACTTCGAGGTATTTATATATTACAAAATCAGTCAGGAGGAAGACAGCTCGTTACCTTCCATAGTTGTACAGTTTCAAAAAGTGGATAACCGTGTTCACTTTTATATAAATTTTTACAGTATCGTTTGACTGCATTATAATCTCAATGCCGTGGTTTATTACAGACCACTTTATATTTATCTTCTTATCTGTGAGTGCACATTGTTTGTCGATACTACAATGGACCAAAGATCACGTTCACGATCTTAGCCAGCGTGAGCGCGAAATATAGCGAGGGAACGTAGCGTCTCGCGCTTATAACGAAATTTATAGGTTATTTATATGTGCTCGACCGTTTTTCCGCTACGTACAACCGGACTTGAAATTCTATTTTCCTCTTTCAATGCCCTCAACTGTTCGACGGTCATTCGAGTCGGACGTGGTTCTGTCGTGTCAGTCATTAATCGGCATTTCTCAGTTCAGATATGCGTTTATGGTTGACGAGAATTGTAGTTGGAGTACACTCGGTAATTGGCGGGTACGAATATCGTAAACGTTAAGGGGAACATTACGATACTAGTCGCGTTTTCAACGATCACGTCGACGATATCTGCAACGTTTACTGCGTACATTAATGGAGTACTATACATATACATACTCACCTAAATCGTTCCTTTCCAATTCTCTTTTGGTTATTAATGAATTTACGAAGCCACTAATGATGAAAATTATTAATGATATTTATGATATTGAGATATTTTATTCTTTCTACAATAATGTTGTTCATTGATGTTTAGTTTTATAAAAAGATATAGATTTATTGAAAAATATTTGTACATACATTTTATGGTTTTATACAACATGACGATTAATTTGAAGATATTTCTCTGAAAGTCATCATGATTCCTCAAAATATTTAAAAACAAAACCGAAACTAAATTGGCCCCGGTTGCATTTTTTTTTCTTTCGTATCATTTTTACACACGTATACTATGGATACATTAAATCCGCGACCTCATTATCATAAAAAAAAAGTAACTTACAAACCAGACAACAAAGCGTAACAAAATGATAATACGAAAAAAAATTTTATGTCACGTGAATTGTTGAATAATCGTGTTCTTCGAGATAACATATGCATAATGCACTTTGAAAAAAAAAAATAACTATCGTTCGTGTTTGCATGTGTAGTACTTTATTAACACTAGAACTACCGATAATAAACGCATATTTGCGTCGATCGGTGGATAAACGTGAAAAACTTTTGAAAATTTAGAAATTTAGAAATTGATTAATTTCTTCACTTTCTTATCGTAATAGAAGGTGCAAAAGATCTGAGTCAATGTATTGTCATAACATTTTAATCGTCGTTCTAAGAGTGTATTTACAAGTCATTTTGACTTGCTTGGTAGTTATGTTAAAAATTAGCGTGACCGTAAATGGGTTGACCAGCCGTTCTACGCGTTCGGTGTTAATCTCAATTTTTCGTGTATTGTTACATCGATATACGCGTAGACTCGTGCGACCTGACTGCGTGGTTTCTGTTCTAAAAGTGAACGAAAGTTCAAAGTTGATTCACACAATCGCCGATAAGATTACAACCGATGCACACGTGCATCGGATTCCATTCTCCCTTAACGTTACTGGCAACCGAACGCGAAAACGATCGAACGATCCGTCACTGGGCTTGTCGATACAACGAAAATCTACGTCAGTAATTTAGCGAAGTGGGGAAAAATTTCACATGGATACTATAGAAGTAGCAAAAAAGATGCGTTTAAGGATTACTCATTCGACATTTGACTGCCAGAGTGGGGCATAGAGAAGTTTGTGAGGGATCGAAAGCCTGTTTTTAAAGTGTTGAATTTGTTGTTTTTATTAACCCTCATTCGTCCCTTGTGTCAATTCGATACATTTTTCTTCTTAGAAATGATGTTGTTCTGTTATGTATAAGTAAATTTATCTGAAATTTCGTGACTTTTATTTGAAAGAATTTATCTCTTCATTATGTTAAGTTTTTTTACCACTGTGTCAATCTGACACCGAGGGATACGTTGGGAAAATGAGGGATGGAGGGTTAACCCCCTGAGCACGGACGTTTTTAATGTTCGTAGAGGCAGTGGTATCTGAAAACCGTGTCCCCTTCCTTTTAAACATACTTTTGAACGCGATCATTAAAGAAACACCTGCTTTTTTTATACGACTAAATAAGAACAACTCCTACTTACATTATATTTACAAATTGGTGACTTGGATATGGCTTTTAACCTCTTCAGGGACAAATTATTAAGACTCAACTGCGTCTATTTAAAATATATTTATGAATGTTAATGACAATCAATTTGTAGGTTATCCTTTGATTTTTTGTTACGGAATTAGTGTATACGAGTAAGTGTTTATTCGCTATAATATTCATCGCATCTTTGGAGTTATGATTGAATGAAAGAGAAACTAAACGGTCATCGTACTCCAAAGGTTAAAGGAGTAGGTTACTACTAGTAGTCTGAAGTGTAAAATGCAGTGAAATAAAAATTTGAATAAATTCGATCACAGTCCTTGACTAATATTCAACAAAATGAAATCCTTGAAAGACGATATATGTATGTACATATTTTCCGTTTCACAGTTGTCTTTATGAGTTCTTACCTGTAAAATGTATGATTTTACATAAAGATGCACGGTTGACTCATCGGTAGATTGCGAATTTTATGCAGTCGTAATAGGTGCAGCGTAAATGAAGCACCGTAAAATAAAAACCTTTACAATATTTATACTTGATCATTATCTTCTTCAGCTAGTAGAACCAGTCATTCATACGATATAAAAATAAATGAATTGATGTTTATGCACGGAATATGGATAAATTAATTCTAGTGCAAGGAAACATAGCAGATGACCATTCGGTGGATAATTATTTATGTTTACGTACACGTACTTCGTTTCTTTTTAAATAAAATTCACTCGTACCAACAAAAACATAGAAGTGATTCAATATTGTTAAGCACATTTATTCATTAGAAACCACATTCGTAATAAAAAATTTAATTTAGTGTTCTCTAGAAGTCAAGTGTTTGGTAATTTATTTTGTAATACTTGTAAAATTATACCCTCAAATAACATCTGTATACAAGAAAGATGTTTTTCCGATATTTAACACATTCCTCAGAGAATTATTTCACCAATTATTAAATATTGTATTTCATATCGTGCATCGGACTGTGAAGTAAAATTTGTTAATTTACTGTCTCTTTTTGAAATATATACTTTTTGTCTACGATAATTAAGGTCAGCGTTTTCGTTTCCTTCCGTTGATACTTCATTAAGTGACTCACCTCTTGCGATGCTCACGTACGCGTTCATTATTCGCGAGGAATCGCGAACGAAATAAGTGTTATCTCTCGAGGCTTCGTGATAGCGGGGCTCGGTTACTTGCGTTGCATCATTTTCACGGGCCGGATTGATTCGCAACCGTGTAATGATCGAAATTCAACGTCGTTACGTTGTTCCGTGGAACAAAAAAAAAAGAGAAATGTATTTAGATTGTCACGAATGAAACGTCTTTTTTTTTTGCAATTCAAACGTTGCGTTTCGAGAAGAAGGCATTTCTGTTGGTCTTCGTAAAACCATCTGAATTTCTAATAAATATATACTGTCCAGTTATACAACATTAATTTTTATTAGGATGTTGGAGCAGTGGATCGGCAATTTCTTCACTTGATATTCAGGGAAAAGGCAAAATGAGAATTTTATTAATGATACTCGGAGTTAAATACGATAAAAGACAAAAATTCTTGTCAGATTTAACCCTCTAATGGTAAGGTGCGGGTCGTATTCAACCAAAGTTATAATTCTTGTTGTGCTGTCCTCAGTCTATTTTTTGTTATTTTTTTATTATTCTCGTTTTAGAATATTTGTTATTATTTAGTAAACGTTTAATACTTATTATATGTTATACTACTCAATTATTCTCCCTTGTTACATAAATAAACAAAAATACAAGTTCAAGGTAATAACTCTTTTTTACCTGTTTGAAAATAACGAAAAAGAGGTCGGGTTGGATTTGACCCAACCTTACCATACGAGGGTTAATATTAGGTCTACCAACAAGTAATGCATTATTTCTTTTTAATAAACTGGTAACACAGTGTAAATATAAAATATCTTTCCTCCCTTCTTCTTTCAAAATGGCGGCGGACATTAAAAAATAAAGACGTACAATTACTGAAACAGCGCAGACGCTTCTAATTTCCTCGAAAATAAGCATTGAGCATGATAAAAGATGCTGGATTACTAATTGGTACGCCTGATACATTTATTGTTTCGTTCTTGACTGAACAAAATCTAAGGAAACTGAGAAAATTCTCTGTTTTCATTTCAGTTATTATAAATCTCTTTAAACCCTCACGCGACGGACGTGAATGCAGATGGCCGGGTCGCACATGACCCATACTAGACATATAAAAATATTATTCATTTGCAAGAATTTGAATAAAATAATATAAAATTTGCATTTTTGTAGAGACTGATTTTTATTAATTCGTGAAACGAATTACTCATTCCTCAAATCATTGAAGCATATTGAACGAAATAACGCAGCCGTCGTTATGCGAGGGTTAAAACTACCATTTCATTTTTAATAATTACATCATAGTTATTAGATTCTTGTTCGTTTATGGTTAACCTTTTTAACCCTTTACGGACGACTCCCGCAGAAGAAATACCATGTTTGAATATCCTCACCATATTTGTGCATATTTTCCAGTTTCTCACGAGCTTATAATTAAATCACACTAAACTATATTGTTATACAGTATTATTCCCAAATAATATCAAGAAAATTTACATTACAATATTTACTCGTCAATACTTAATGTTTAAATGTTCACCTACACAATTGTATGTGTAAACAAAAAAGTTTGCTGGCAAACGGTTAATGTCTTATAAAAATTGTACTCAGAATATTTGCCATATTTATCATTTACTCGGTACACTGTTCAAAGTAATATTCACGAAAACAGTCTCTACAAAAAGGAATAAAATCACATTTTTCGGTTCTTTATGGCATTATAATTTCCTTATTAGGCATTCTAGTTTGCACGTTCGAGGGGGTGGGGTCTCTTGTTACGTTATGGTATAATTTTTGCACACGAGGTATGGTTACGAGCCGTCTCGTGGAGCACACGAAAATGGTATTAATATAACCGACCAGGTTATTTACCCAATACGTGCCTTTTGAAGCACGCACATTTCTCTAATCGCGGTTAACGGCTGAGACTCGGTGGCATTCTGCCGCCGGATTTTCGGAAAGGAACGTGACGCCACCGCAGGGGATAAGATATTAACACCGCGTAAATGGCAACTTTCGTTTGAACACAGGAAACAACAATTCCAAGTTTGTATTTAACGTACTAATTTTTTTTTATATCGTCGCACAGCGGCTTAAAGTACCAGTTCTTCAGCTGAGCAAAAATAAAGAAGGGTGAAATATTCTTCAACCAATTTATTCATTTTTTTCAGTCATATAGATTGTTTAGGAAAAACAGTAAATAGACTTTATTGGGTTAAAATTTTGTCGTTATTGCATATAGACAATCTGTTTATGTACGAGCGAAATACGCGTGATAAACGTCTGACGCGATGGTTTATTCTACTTCAGAGACGCGTTCTTCAACCGTTTCACGAGTTGGTTTTTTTCGTTTCGTTGTATTAATTTCATTAGGTCATCGATCGATCTCCTATATCAGCTGAAAAATGGACTTTTCTTAGTTGTGTCATTCTTCTTAATTGTTTTCTTTTTTTTACTGTAGTTGGAGAAGAAAGTATTCGTAATTGTTTAATACTATTAATATAGTTTTTTAAAAATTTTCTTTTAGTCCATTTAAACAAAACAATGGTCATACAACACTATATCTTGCGATTAGTTGCTAATACTGTTTCAGATTCTTGTAGAAGAATTTATATTTCTGTTACAGGATAGGCTGATGTAAACACTTTTTAATTTTATAATTTGTTGAAAATGGATAGTGAATTTTAAAGTGGATATTATATGGAAAAAGTGGAACAATAAGTTGTAGAAGAAACATGGAAACTGATTAATGTTCTCTACACTTTTTAAGCAAATTGACATTTTGAAAATTTGCTTACGTAGTTACTGTTATCTTTGACGACGGAACAATTATTTACTCAGAAAATCCGTTTCGAGACTGAATAATCTATGAGATATTTAGGAAAATATATTCTCTATTCCTAAAATTTGAGGGACGTTTCCACCTTCTACATGAAAATATATGTTAATTATTTATCAAAAACCTACTTTATATATAAAGTGCATCAACATCTGTGTGTTACACTTAATTAATGTCCATTTACATTTGTTATAAATCCCTAAAATTTTCAGTCCAATAATAATAAATAATTCGTATTAATTGTCTATGTCAACTAATCGACATTAATTCGATGATCGTAAACACTTCGAGCGTATTAACAAATTCGCCAAACTGTTTCCCCCCAATACGTATCCGATGCATGTTCCTTCGATACTATCGATACTCCACATCAATCACTGGTCACGGTTACGAACAAAACAACGTTTATGTTTAAAAAAGAGGGGTGGGGGAGGACGAACGCGTCTCGATGCGCGCCGATAACTCGAAAAAAAGGAGAAAAATCGGTATCTTCGTTGCACGGGTCACGAAGAGACCGCGTACAGTTTAATGATTTTTTAAGTCGGCCGCAAATACATTTATATTTATTACGTTATCTCTGACTACTGTGCCTTCATCTACAAGGAACATCTGCGGTTCTATTTTCACGGATATGTTTATATCGGCGACGAGCTTCTCGTATGTCTGCCTGACCGAATCAAGAACAGAAATATTAAAAAACAAAATAATAAAAAAAAAAAATAAATAAATGAAAGAAAATCTCTGATTTCTCATATCGTTTCTATCATTTCCAAGCGAAGAGAATACCCAGAGTTCACGAAGGTTCACGGTATACGAGAATGCTTATCAGTGAGCACGTTATCAGCCATTGATATAAATGCACCAAATACATGTTATCCCTTCCGGACAGTAAATCCTAAATATCTGTAATCAATTATTCAATTAATCGGAATAATTATCATCGGATTTACATAACGGGCGAGATTAATAATTAATAAGATCAAAGATCGTTGCAACTTATATTCGCCCCAGCGTACGGTCATGTAACGCTGTTGTTGACCGAATACGAGCTGGATATTAGAAGATTTGATGCCTGTACAGGAGGAATAATATGGCGTGAAGGAAATAGAATGTATATTCTTTGAATTGATGCGTCATTCATTCAACAATGTTAACCAGAAAATTAATTTTATAGGTCAAATTGAAGATACATACTGTAGCAGTAATTGTATTATTTATTAAGTTTTTTCATAAAGTTAATATTGTAGGCGTTGATTCTACCGGGTATTTATCGTGAAACACTATATAAGTAACAACATCGGGGACTGCAAGATTATACACATGGCTATTTTCAAATCTTGAAATTATAGAATTTATAGAAGCAATATCAAACGAGTTCAGACAATTTCAGTGTCGAGGTACACAAGTCGAATCGATATAGGATAAAACATTCGAGTCAAACTTACCTAGGTACTGAGAGACTTGGGATGGACCGACCCAAGAGGGAGAGACTCCAATCGGACCAACTCTAGATAGACTCGTCACGGAACAATATCGAATGAAAAGACTGGAATCGTACCAATAGACTTGAATCGGATCACTTTAAGGAAAAAGACTTGTATCAGACCAACTTATTAGGGTTTAGAGCCTCGAAATGGACTAATCCAAGACCTAGAGACTTCCTTGGTCCCTGAAATCACACATCCCGTCTCGTCTCTGGACCCGTTCCCTGATCCTAAGTTGATCCAATTCGACTCCTTCGGTCTTAGGTGGGTCAGACTCAAGTCTTTACGTTTTGGATTTAGCTTCGAGTCTCTGGGTTCTGAACTAGTCAGATTCAAGTCTTTAGGTACATACTGGGTTAAGGGGTTATGTCTACCTGCGAGCTCGAAAAAAGACATGTACTTTCGGAATTTATTTTTAACAAACTTGAAGACTTTTTTAAACATACGTCATTGTATTCGAAAGTGTACATTTTAAAGTGCTTATAATAATTTCTTCAATGCAAAATATGGAAATATCAGCGATCTCTCGGTGGCGTTTTTATCGAAAATAAAAAATCCGTGCAAATATATTAATATATTAAACTATCTAGTGTCCGATCATTCATTATCCTGAAAATTTAATTTACGACAAAATGGCGGTTGTTCAAAATCGTTTTGAAAAATTCATTTTTTTATCTATAAAATAGAAACTACGCAATGAAATACAAGAAACCACGATCAGGCACTAGATTTGTATGTATAGAATGAGTCCACCAAAGCTGAATCAGTTTGGTGCAGCGGTTCTCGAGACATTTTTGTGGTTTTTTAGAGAAACACGTTTAAAGTTTCAAGTCAGGTTTACAACCGAATCAATGCAAATTTTTTATATATAGTTATTCTTAGTATTACGGCCTCATATAGCTTTGTGTATTTACTAACATAACCATCAATTGCATTGGGGCACAGTATTCATGACTCGCGCACCCCTAGAAAGGGATTCTACCACTTTATATCTGCTACGAAACTTCCAAGGCCGTATACTTTAAACGGGCGTAACTCCGCCAATTTTGTCGGATCAATTTCAAGCTTTCACACAATATTTCGAAAATGATGTACTGTAAGAAAATATTAAAACCCAAAAATCGATTTTTTCAAAATTTATAGGTAGGCCTTAATTAGCTTCGAATATCTTATGTCTTTCCGATTTGGGTCTCTAGGTCATGGATGGGTCTCATCCAAGTTTTTCGACCCTGTGTTAGTCTGATTCGAACCTCTAGGTCCTAGCTTACTTCATTAAAGTCTCTCCGTCCTGTGTTAGGCCGATTCCAGTCTTTAGGCTTCTGGACCAGTCAGCTTGGAGTCTAAGTCCTGGATCAGTCAGCTTCGAATTTCTAGTTCCTGGGTTCATCCGATTCGAGCCTCTCAAGATTTTCCAGATACGAGTCCCTCGACATAGGATTGGTTCACTTACGAGTCTGTAGGTCCTAGATTGATCTAATTCTACGTTTAAAAAATTCCCTACAGAAATATGAATAAGCATAACCATCCGCAATCTAGTTACTACTAATGTATCTATACATTTATAATCCACGAATATACATTACTTGCATAGAATTAACAATATAGAAAATTTCGCCGTTTCTATTTTCACATTCTTACGCTTCGTATTTATATCAGCATACTGTAATCTACGTGAAAAACAGTAAAGAATTAATGAAGAAAGTCCACATTAAATTTCGCGGAGATAAAATCAGAGGAAAGAATACCAAGCGAAAGAATCAGGGTTTTCCTTCCCATAAGGTCTTATTCAAGGAATTATATCACGGTTATATTAAAATATCTCGACGGTGTACGTGCCCGCGATGCAGCAACAATGGAACGCGACGGCATAAAGAGCTTTTAACATATTGTATTAATAGCGTTCCATAGCGTGTTACACGTGGGCTCCGTAATGTTCGTCGCTTGCTATGCGCGCATTTATTATTTTCTTCGACTCTGTTCAGCCTGTGTTACTTAATTCGATGCAGCGACCGGTAGCCCCGGGTACACGGTCTGTGTCTACGTGTGCAGGATTCTTTCGCCGGTTTGGCCGTCGATGAAACCGCGCGATAACGTTATCGTCATGTCGTGTTAATGACTTTTCTTCTTGCGGATTGTCGTTGCACAGTATCAAACAATATATACCGATAAGCAACCCCAACTTATGTCACATTCCTTTTATCGCTGGTCCCGGATTCGTCCGTCATCCAGCCGCTTCCAATCGGCTCTAATTCTGATTCTGTTTGCTCTCGCGACTTTCGAGTCTCTTTCGACTTCAAATTGACGGTCGTGGTAACCATATGGAACACTGACGAGAAATTAACATGTATTTAACACTGGGCCAGACCATCGAATTTATGCATTCGTAGCGCTAAGAAAGGGAACTTTTATAGGAGATTATGTATGTATACAGTAAATCATCGGTGAGTGCTCGAAGACTCGGCACTGAGTGTTCAAACGTTATCCCCACCACTTGATAGTTGACTGGTTCCGGGGGGGGGGGGCTGACAATCAGAAGGGAAAGATCCCAACTGTACACTCTCGAGCAAACTCAGCTTCCGTTTGGGGAAAAAGTGGCGCAGCAAAAGAGCTTCCTACCACTTGGTATCGGGAATTATTGAAGTTTATGCCAAATTAACATATGATTTAACATTTGTTTCAGTACTTGAAATAAATTTCTCAAGTGGTAGGAGGCCCTTCTCCTACGGTAATTTTTGTACACCCGGGTATCTTATAAAGTCACAGCTCTAGAATATATATAAGTAGGTATGTAACTTTAATTAATTATACCTTAAAAAGTATCAAATAATTACGGCTAATATTTCACGCATACCATTAGAAATATGCATTCTATTATCCTGCAAAAGATCGATAAAATCGAAGTGGTACAGTTGGGGTTCTTCCCTTGTCAGTGCCGAGGAGCCTTCGAACACTTATCGATAATTCACTGTAGTCACTTTTAGTACACAGTGAGCGGTCAACGTTGGGTAACTCTACATAGTCTTTAGTAACGAAAGGATTAAAGATTCGACCCCTAATCATAAATCTGCTATATCATATTTAGTATTCGAGAAAATTTGGACTTTCTAGGGTCCTGTGGTTTCGTCAGATCTTGGTCTTTTGGATCTACGTGGATTCGATTCGAATCTCTTGAATTTTGTTTCATCCGATTTGGGTCCTTTGGATCTAAATGAATGCATCGGTGTCGACTCTCTTGGATTTAAATTGATCAAATTCGAGTCTTTCTGTCTTAGCTTTCGCCCAATTTAAATATCACCACCCTATATTGACCCGAGCTACCTTTCGAAGACCCAGATTGACTCAACTCGACTTGTTGGATCCTCAGTTCCATCAGACCCGAGTTTCTTAGATCTAGATCGATCCGATCTAAGTCTGTTACACTCCAATTGAATCAAGTAGAGTTTCCCACTTCTAAATTGACTACCGCGAGAGCTCGACCGGCAGACTCGCGCTCTGATTGGTCGAGTTTATTCTTTTGTTAATATCTCGTTAGCAAAGCCACGGATAACATTTTTGCTAAAGAAGAACTTATTTAAAATCACCTCACGAGTCTCCTATTTTCAGGTCCTCCAACATTTTTGTTACACCCTGTATAGAATATAGACGTCTGTGGGTTTAGCACAGTGATAGAGCTTGGAATTCAGAAGCCAATGATATTTGTTTCAGTCGCATAAGTCTCTCAGTTTATGAAATATTTAATGTTCAGTGCCGAGGAGCCTTCGAACACTCATCAAGGATTTACTGTATATACAGTATTCAGAAGAGAACACAAATCTGTGAAGGGCCCCAACCGAGGACACCACCGTCTTTAGTCTTAACCAGTGTCTCTCTCACCACTATACAACTTCCCTGGCAAAGCGGTTGCAGTTTGAACGCGGTTGTTTCACGTTGCATGCTCGTCCCAGAATCAACCGTGTGTCCTCATACGGGGTTAGTAGTTTCGCCAACGGTCCGGGGTCGTCGGTGAATCTGTATATGGAGGAACGACCTCACTGCTCGTAACTCGATTGCGGGGTCATTGGTGAACCCCCGTGCTTTGGCCCGTCAGAATGGAGTGTCTCAGACATTCTGTGTGAATAATTCCGTACGATGGCGTGCATATACATATACGGGGTGTTAATTTTAACCGGAGCACCAAAATTATTTCGGCTAGTATTTAAAATACGAAAAAATGACTAAATAGGATGTACATGGTTTTAAGGCGTGCATCTGGTGGTGATAAAATGTTTTTCACTTCTTATTACGTTTATTTACTTCTGCATTCTTCAAACCGAAGCTGATTTCTTCGCCTTTAAGGTCACTTCAAGATCATAGTGTGTAGGTCGTTGAACTCATTTTCACGCCGACTACCACACCACGTTATAAAAATCACACGTTAATATGCAAAAAAAAAATACGATGACCTTGAGAAAACCGTTAAAATGACTTTCACAGGATTTTTTTTACTACAACCATCAGATGGACGCCTTAAAACCATGTACATCCTATTTAGTAATTTTTTCTTACTTGAAATACTAACGGAAATAATTTAGTAGTAACAAGTTAATATATCCCACTATGTATCGATGTAGACGACGGGGTTGAACGATCGATAGGACCCCAGAGCGGTGTTGGATTCGTACGAACGTTTTTAATTAAATTTCGACGCCGGGCATCGAGACGTCGACCGCGTCGTCGATGTCCATTCCTCTTTTCCGTTCGCGGGTGCTCGACCTCTCTCCCCCCCTCGATCGGTCGGGACCGATAAATAGGTCTCTCCGATAGATTCAGAGACACACAAATAGCCGAACGTATAAGGTAATTAGATTAATGCCGACCGAACGCGACGCCTCGACAGGCGAAATAATCGTTATCCGGTTACCGTATTTTTATCCCCCGTGATACAGCGGTTGTGGATGATATTGATTTCGGTTAAAAGGGGGGATTGGAACGGGGAAGGGGTTGTTACCTTTTCGGAATAACCCTGCTACTCCAGTGACGATTAAAGCGGACAATTGACAGCAGAACGAACGCGACAGAGTTTATTTAAATTCTGTACGGATATTCGAAAGTAGTGCGTCTGGTATTATAAAATTATGGGGTTGCATGCCTTTAACCCCCTCAATGCCGGCATACGTAAGGGATATCGAACTTGTGTTTTTCACACGTCGCCGGCGTCCGTATCTCGAGACGGACCCTGTTTTCTTCACATGTAGTCAATGCATGTTACCTATCCACGGGCTGCTAAGAATGGCGATGCGATAAGACAGATTGTATATAGGGTGAACCACGAATCGTGATCAGTAGATATCAGATGTGTTCCAATGTACAGAATTAAATGTTTACGAACAGTAGGCAAGAGCTCAACATCGGAACGCGTACAATGGCGTAGTACACGATACTCTTTGTAATATTACAGTTCGAATATTTTTTAATCTTTTTTCGACCCAGATGAGAAAAAAAGTAACACATGTTATGGTATGATACGTACCTAATTCGTCTTGAAATCCTCTAACAGGTAGGCGTAAAAAAATTATAGGTGTATTTGCAAAAAATTGAAGTTGACCTTGAAAAATCATGAAAACAAAGAGTTGCTAATAACAGAGTAATATGTACTGATCACGATTCGTGGTTCACCCTGTATATTATTGATTGGTATATGCAATCATATATCGTATCGTAATGAAACTCTTATGGTTTGTTTATAACAGCAAAAGCAGTCTTCAAAAATCTTCTCACTAAATTTTTCGTTATTAATTTACACAAGTTATTATTTACAATTCACACTAGTTTATCTACGAAAGTAAACACTAATTATAAACTGAGTTGTTCTATTCTTTTTTCGATATAGTGGATGTCATAAATAATATATATATATATAAATCTTTTTTAGTTATTCGGTTGTAGTAAAATGCACTGAAAAGTGAATAAGACATATAAAAACATGCACCAAAAAATAAAAAACAATTTTAACACGTTGAATGCCGCAGAATTTTCGTACATTTCAGTCACAGCGTCGAAGTGAAATTTTCGTTACACGGAGTGTAGAAGAATAAAATGTTATATAAAATTATTAAAGTCAACTATGTTATCATACTTTTGGCAGTTAGTTTGTAGAAGTTCAGCGATTTATGATCCAATATTAATAATATGAAAAAGTATACTTCTTAGAGTGGGGGTCACCGGTGACCCCCACGGCATTTAGTTTGTTAATAGCTATTACAGCATGCCTAATTGGTCGTATGTGACTAATAACAAAATCCTGGGGCGTCCATAATATATTCCCAAGCAGTAGAATTTTTTTATGACCACTGCATGATTTTATTTTTAGTCACGTATGACCAAGACTGTTGTGATAACTATAAAAATTATTTTTTATTCTTTAGTATACTTTTTATATTTTATTACATTTTTTTATGTATGCGTATTTTATTTCGCATTTCTATAAGCGTTAACATCATATAAATACATTAATAAACAATGATATGAAAATATAAAACTGTAGCAATAATAATTTTCATCTGTTAGACAGATTCCTCGTACGTATCCTAACCAGCACAAGAATATAGTTTCTCGTTACGCGACCGCTAGCACTGTAGCGCCACTGCTCGCAAATACAACCCGGCACGACAACTAACTTTTCATTTCGCGGCCGCCAGCATTGAGGGGTTAAGCTGTTAAATAAGAGAACAAATTAGAAAAATTGTGCCGGCTACATCTGGGTGAAATGGGGGGTCAAAGTGTTAACTTGACATAAAACAAATGAATTTGTTTGGATTTCGATTTCTCTAAATTATCGTATAAAAATTCATATTTAACGGTTTATTCGTTACAAACCAAGAATCTACGGTAGATAAAATTCTATTCCAATGGTCTCATGGTTCACAGAAATATTACGATTTCGGATACACCCTGTATAGTGTGCCCAACCGTTCCAGTATGTAAGAAATGTAATCATGCGAGATATGTGTACGCACAAGTGTATGTATGCACATAATCCGTGGATTCTGATGAGGTCAGTTGTATTAAAAATATTGACTATGTATGACTATTGATAGAGAACGTTTAATTATAGTCGGTGAGTGTCATTAAAAGGCAATTGGATTGCCGTATAAATTGAGAATCTCGCAGAAGCCGGTTGTGTTTGTAAGATATATTCGGTTGTTGCACTTAAATGCAAGTCCCGTCGATTGAAACGTTCGACTATACGTGAATGAAAATTGTTAACGGTGGGGTCACCGTTTGCACGCTGTACCCTTGAAATCTCGAATATTATTGGTCCATTTTACGAGTGTTCAGTGCACAATGAATGAAATTTTACGAGTTGTGCGAAGTTACTTGTAAAATTTTGCACGAGTCTTAGAAAGCTGATTACACTAGTTTACAAAATCCAAAAAATTATGTGTGATCGAGACTTCATTATGAAATTCTTATGTAAGGTGGTCCTTGATACTCAAAAATTGACATGAGACGAAGTCCTAAGGATACGTTCTTGAAATATCGCCCGTTGAATATTTTGGTAATTTTTTAAAAAGACCCGACGTTTTTGGCCATATCTCGCGTTAGAGTTGACCGATTTGATCGGGACGGCTCTTAAATTAAAGGTAATTAAATTATATACAATTCTTTCCTATATTGTTTTCCAATCGGACCAATAGTTTAGGCGAAATCGAGTGAAACTTAAAAAAAAATGTACTTTTTTGGGGCCGAAATTGAAATCGAAAATTCACTGGATCGCCTGGAAAACAGAGAAATTATTATGTGACGTCCAGTTACTTATTTTTTACATAGAGTACACACATTTGCAACAAAAAACAAGTCCAACCTGAGCAAAATCCATGGACAAATAAGGAAGTTATGGGTGATCGAGTGGGAGTGCCTATTTTTAAAATCGAATTTATGACGTATGATTTTTAATTTCGGGTAGAAAATGTTTCTTTAACAAAAATCAATTAGTTTACTGTAGCGACTGGTGTGACTATGAAATATAATTATGTTCAGAGGAAATTGTTAGTACCCACCTGAACTTTAAGTTCACGTTGAGAACACGGTTTCTCTGACAATCGATTTTTTCGAAGCTCGTCCCTGGAATTATTCATCAACTATTTATCCGATTGACTTGAAATTCAATTGCTATAGCCACAAGAACATTGTCTATATTTACCTGCTTAATACATTCCGGATGAAGTCTGAAATCTACCCATTTTTTGGTACCCTTTTATCTTCTTTTTCATTAAAAAAGGCTTTAGAAATTCTAAAAAAAAATCAGAAATCTCCAAAGACAACGGAATCAATAAAACAAGACATAAAAATTGTTATTCTCGTAAAAGGACAATCATTTTTTTATTCTGCTTTAAATGAAGGAAGAAACAACAATTCTGTTAAGAAAGAATATGAAAATGACAAAAAGACAACGCGATGATCATAAAAGTTAATTATGAATATATCAAACGTTAAAGGTAGTCACGAATATTAATTTTTTATATTTAGAATGAATTTTACATATAATATTACCTCTGGCATACCTTAAAGTATTTTTTAACGTCATCATAGAAATTTCCTTTAATTTTAAATTACATTTGCTTGATCTACGATCATCGACTTTGATGTGTCAGGTCTTTGAAAAAGATTCTGCAGCTCTCTGAAAACATTTTAGCGTACACGTTCGAATCGTTATTCCTCTCGCGAAAAATCACTTCTGTGTTTTTCACGATGTATAACTTAATTTTTGTAAAACAACGAATCACAGAACAAAAAGAATGTATAATTTGTTCGACTCAAAAAGAACGAATGATCGATTCTGAACACGTCATATACAACATCGATGCATTATAATATATGTATATCGTACGCCATTACGTTATCGAGTGACATGAACGTTATATTTCCATGCAAAGTTCGAAACGATTACGTCGTTTCGATGATCTAAAATCTAAATGAATGAAACGATGTCCCTGGGTTTTTTTCGATTTCTCGTTGCTGTAATGGAAAAACATGGATTACGTGTACTTGGCTGATTCTTAAAAAAATCGATATGTGAATAAGAAATTGATTTTCAACTCGTTTAATATGTACTTAACTTTAATTTTTAATTAAACCCTTACTGCTCCTTAACCCCTTGCCATACGATTTTTCTTACGACTTCACTCTCAAGAATTACTTTATCGTTAATATTTTCCCAGACACAAGAGGAATTCCATTCTTATGGCAAATGTTACATTTATTCTAACCCTTGAATATTAATACCAGCGCAATAATATTTCACGTCGACTCAAAGAAAATAAATAATATACATGTTCACTAAATTCAGTTTGAAATCGTTATCACGTGTTTGACTCGATGTTATAAGGCAAGGGGTTAAGTTCATTTGAATCGAGAAAATATGTTCACCAATATGCAAACAATTGGAATACTGTAAAGCAAAAATTAGTGAATTGTTTAAGCAATTTAGTACTCAATAAATGTTTTAATAGATGAAATAAATTGTTCTGTAATTTTGGTGTTCGTAAAACTATCTATGAAGATCTGTATTTACATACATATTCGTAATCTAATGATTATAAATAACACTATAAACACTGGATACTAATAATGCGAATAACTTTGTATTACCTACGTAGTGTGCTCAGGAGAATCATGCATCGAATAACCTAGCATGAGTGAAAGGAAATGCACGTAGTTGAAACGAAAGTACGTATTCGGAATCGTTTGTCACATTATAAAATGAATTGAAATTCTTCGGCAAATTACGAAATGAATAAAGATTAATTACCAAAATCACGAAATGAATAAAAGTTAATCACCGAATTACAAATTCGAATCGAAACCATTTAAAAATGATTTCCAATCAAATAAGATAATTTGTACAAGCTCAATCAAATGAGTGACTCGTTATTCCCTACCAAGTGAAACATTTCATTCTGAGATTATCAGAAATGTACGTTATCTTAACAATTCTGTTCGATATTGTTCAATGTTCCATATCATTTTTAAAATGTCAGAAGTAATTTTAAATATTACTTACTTTGGAATCTATGAAAGTATAATACAAATTTATTATAGTGTATCGAACTACTGGTTACCAATTAACATTTCAATTTAAACAGACCGATCTATTTTTCGCGAAACGCGTTCGATACTGTTTGAACTATTCCGTGTAGACGAGTGAACGTGGGCTTGTTACCTGAGCAAGGTACACACATTCGTTTCAAGGTGGCCCCGCGCGTACATCGCTGAAACATTAAAGGGTAACATCATGCCTGTCATGAGCCCGGAAATTTATTGACACCACGGTAAAAAGGTTATAAATGTCACTTACCGCGCGGACACACGATATTTCCCTACGTTCATTTTTTTTCGCCGTGACACTTTTATCCCGATGTCAGGTCGAAGTTCGTCAAACTTGTCCAACGAAAGAGTGGAGAGCATTGAAATATGTATTAATTATTTGTTATACATTTATTGTACTGACTTTTATTTTTTATATACTTTCATTATAATATACATTTATTGTATATACATTAATTGATCCTCCAGTACTGAAGTGGAGTCTCAGAAACTCTGTTGATTCTATTATTCCTGTTCCCCTGCTTTCTTTAGTCTCATCACTTTAAGATAAATTTAGATATTAATACAACGCACCTGTCCACTCCATGACACTTATTAGCATTAATCCATGAAAATGTCAAACTTTTTCGAAATATAAAAACTTATGGATTAACTAATTTCTTCACTTTCATGTTGCAGACTTTTGTTTCAAACGTTTTGTCGTACAGCAAGTAACTTACGAGTAATTTGAAATCGTCAAATAATGTGACCTACCCTGTATATCAACCTCGAATATAACTCGTTCTACTTTTATTATTACATTTACGAACTTATATTTATAATTTTAGTTCGGAAAATGTCCATAGACCATTGTGAAAAAAAAGAAATTAAATTTTCTTACAATTTTTCACAGAAGATTCGGAGCATCTGGTTTTAACGCTAGAACTACCAAAGTAGGTTAAGTGACCCAATCACAGACAGATTAGTGGATCGATGAGCTTGCTTTTTTAAAGAAATAATAAGACATTATTGATAATTGTTTTTAAGAATGGTTATAATAACAATTCAATGGTTCTTTATGATCTACAAAACGATGCAATTAAATTGATAATTAATAAAAGTGAGGGGGATCTTTTTATTTAAACAAAGAAGTTTTATCAATTTAATTGCATCGTTTTATAGAGCATAAAAAACCATTCAATTTTTATTATAACCATTTTTTTGTATCTACGATAGTTTTAAAGATATACAGGGAAATATGGAAACACCTATCTACCTTCAAGGGATATTTTCACCCTGAAGAACTGAAACTGGGCCAAAAACAAATAGTGCGCTATACTTCTCTTGAGGTCTCCTACAAACCTGCAAAATTGAAAAAGAATCGGAATTTTCAAGTTACCGAACTTCCCTTGTAAGATGTATATGTTGAATTTTTAATAAGCAATAATTCTGCATATACGAAAAATATTTTTTTATTTATTAATTATTTATTTTTTAATTGATTTAACAGTTCAAAGGTATGTAACCTCTTAATGGAGCCAGGCGTATTTATGAAACGCCCTGTAGAAGCCACGTATGTGCGTGTGTTACGCAGAAAATAAAAACTATGTTTCGCTGTATACAAGACTCTGTTTTCCATATAAACGTATCTCCTCTCAGTCACGTTCGAATACAATGAATTTTCTGAGCAACGTACTACGCCTGTTCGAAAGTTTCGTGCCGCCTGTGGATACAGAATCTCGAGAGGAATCAAGTGCATTCGATTCAGTCGCGGGAACGGTGGCTGCATTTTTTTTTTTTCGTCTCCGTCAGCGTTACATTCCAGCGATACTATTATCTTCAGAACCACGCCGGAAGTCGCACCATACTTGCGTAGGCTCGCGTTGTTTTCGAGTATGCACGTACGCCGATTGAACCGTACACGAACACTGCACAGTGGTCCAGTATCAGAATTAACCATATTGTACGCTTATTTGGCAGAAGCAACGAAACATTTTGGAATTTAAAAATTTTTGTTCGAATAGACATAGATATATGAAGAAATTTTTATCAATTTTGAGGGTCACCTTTGATAACGTCATCATTAGATTGCGGATTTTTATGGAATTGTAGCACCTCTTGATTTGGAAAATGCAGTAAAGGGTTTAATAATGCTTGATTGTACCTACGTCTTACTGTTAACGTAGTAGAGCATCTAGTATACAAATTTAAAAAATTCTGAAATATCGACAAATATTCAGAAATATCTACAAATATCTAAACATTGAGATTTTTCTATTTTAATTCTTAGATATTAGTACTCGCATCATGTACTCAACAGTATTCTCAACGTTTCTATGAATGTCGGAATTTTTAGGGTATTCTCTTTACTATTTTTTTTTTCAGGAAAGTCGGAAGTTTTAGGACTTTCTTTTTCTATTTTTGACCAAGTTCGGTGGTACGAAAAGGTCCGAGGAGAACGATAATGCATGGAACAAAGTTTTCCATGGATAATAGTAAGTTGTCGTGAGTTTTGTATTGAAGATATGTAAGTGAAATTTTTGTTTCACCATTCGAGCTGATAAATTTTTATTCCGAATCACTGTCCGACGCCGTGACGACAGGCGACATCTCGATCGAATTTTATGCAGTCGATTGTTCGAAATAATTTCCAGTTGAAACGTCGTACGAATAGATCATGAATCCCAAAAGACGAACAATTGAGATTTTATATATTGTATATATGTGTATATATATTGGTATCATCGGGTGAACGCAAAGGGTCTGCCAGGTTTCGAGTAATAAAATACTATTGGTTTGAATATTTTATTTATTACTTACTTGGGGAACAAGTTGTATCTTTTTACTAATTGCAATTAGGTGAAATTAGTAGAGAAAAGTTGTGTATCTATAGTATGCAGTTTTTTTTTAAATAGAAACGTATATTTTTTCCATGTAAACCAAATTCCATTGGACATTTTGCACGAAAACATGTTGAGGTAAGGTGATCGAAAGATTAATAGATCGTGAGATATTTAAAATTAATGTCGGTTGACAACAATGATTGCTTCAATGAAGACATTTGAGTGTCGTCTGTAATTAAAACATCAATTTATCACTACGTCTGTCCTTTTTTAATATAAAACGAAGCAGCTACTGCCGAGTTCATTTCAGATAAGTCTTTCGGTAGCCAAACCAAGCAACGTCATGTACAAGTTCATCGAAGCCTTTTTAATAAATATTTAATATTTTACAATGGGAATCTTTAATTTTCTGTAATATGCTGTATAATATTCGTTTGGTCGAGTATTTAAAGCTGAACTCTAAAAAAAAGGAGTCTTCAAAATATCAT
The DNA here is from genome assembly GCF_001272555.1 of Dufourea novaeangliae. Taxonomy (NCBI): domain Eukaryota; kingdom Metazoa; phylum Arthropoda; class Insecta; order Hymenoptera; family Halictidae; genus Dufourea; species Dufourea novaeangliae. The sequence continues at coordinate 983,617 of NW_015373950.1, read as the reverse complement.
ACATCCTCCTACATAGTTTTTATTTCTTGGATTTCAACAATTTTATTTCTAATTGGCTAGACATATATATATATACAGTATGTGTCCTAGAATAAGTGGGAAATATTTTAAGGGTAGCTTCAGCACATCAAAACAATTTTAAAAAGTACATATAAACATGTGTTCTATTTGACTTTGTAGCGATTTTCAGTTGGATTATTTGAAATCCATTGTATACAGAACGCCCGTTGACAGTGTTGAAACTCTTTGTGAAAGGGTCGAACAAAGTTTCCAGCAAATCCGAGCCGCATCTGGACATATGGAGAGAGTAGGACAGTCATTGGTAAGACGTCTGCAGGCTTTTATTCAGATGAGAGATCATTTCGAGGATCTCTTATGAAAGCAAGCAGATAGAGTTTGTTTTTTGATAACATAATCAAATGGCACATAGGTTTAAATGCACTTTTTTATTATTGTTTAGATGTGATGAAGTCACCCCTTAAATACTTCCCACTTATTCTGGGACACCCTGTCTAGTAGATATCAAATTACTAGTAGTATACGATAGTTTTTTTTTATTAAATATCATATTTCGTTAAGATATGTCGAATTGCAAATCAAAATTTCTTCTTTCATCTTCCATTTTGAATAATCTGCACCCATCTCTATTCATTACTCAAAACCGAGGCAACTTTTGCATGCACAAAAGTCATTTGTACATAATCAACATATTGCAGATTTCGTACACTTATACTTTGTTAGACTTTGGACGTTTACGCAAATATAGTTTTTTCACGGGATAATTTGCAAGAACTGGGAATAAAGTAAACCTTTTTACTATATTTACAAATCCACACAGTTCCAAATAAAATAAAAGACTCCTTGAACTTCATTAAAGCTGTAATTATACCGAATTCTAAACAAACCCTTACGCTATAAATCAGAGTTGGGCACAATTTTATTCGAATAAATATCGTAGATAATATAATAATCGTAGTGGAAAGCAGGGGTATCTAAGAGCATCATTCTAGCCTATAATCACCTAGGGTATGTGTCCTAATTATGGAGGCTTTTAGCCAGTTTGCGCAATTATATATTAATTAAAAAATACTGCTACATAAATTTCATGTTCTGAAGATCAAATCTGTTGCTAAACAACTTCTTTTTATGAAGGAATTTTTTTTAAACAAATTCTCTCATGGCCCGCCGCACAGTGGTCTTGAATCAGAATTCGAGACGAAGCGATCGAACAATTAAAAAATTAATAATTTTATTTAAATAAAAATAGAGAAACGAACAAATTTTTATCGACTTATTTTAACCACTTGAGGGATACTGAGGGGTACACGTATGTGTACTTTTAGTTTTTCTTACAATCAAGCATCGTTTCAAAACTGTAATCAAATATTCAATAGAAAATTCCCCAACAAAAAAGGATAGTCTACCAATCGATTATCGTTAATATTTATAAATATATTTAAATTGAATACAGCTGAAGAATAAAAAAAAAATGAAGAGGTGAAGGATCATCTTCGATGACGTCTTCGTTCAATTAACAGTCAACCCTTGGCATCTTTATGAAACAATAGATTTTCAGGGAATTCTTTTTTTAATCTTGATCGAAATCAATGATACGAAAGGGGTTTGTGGTGAACAATAACGCATGGAACAGATCTTCCATAATTAACAATAAGTAGATGCGAGTTTTTTTTTTAAATCGCAAGAAATTTGTTTTTAACCTTTTGAGCAGTTAAATTTTGATTATGGGCCATTGTACATCGTTAACTTGGAGATAATGAAGCCTCGGACGGAAAATTCTGTGTCGGTCACCGGTTACCGACGTGATGTCAAGGGAAGGTTCTCTGCCGGTCAACGGTGACCGATGCCACGTGAATAGAACAGATATGCGTCAGTCACCGATGACTAGACTGCGAATTATACGCATTTATAGCGTGTACGACTATGTGAAATATGATAAATGGTAAAGTTAACATCAGATCTAATATACAGAGTGAACCAATAAAAACTACAATGTAAAATAACTCGTTACCTATTGGTTGTATCAAAACGTTTTTATGAATTGTGCAGCATTTTAAGGGACACATCGAATGGATAGAATTTAATTTTTTTTACATCTAATGTTTTTTATATATGTAGGTGATCTTGAGTTTTTTCAAGGTTAATGTATCTTTTTTTTAATACCTTCATGCTGTAGATCGTTGAATTCGTCCTTCAATCGACAACAATGTGGTGTTAAAGAAAATATGCATTGACCTTGATATTTAAGAAAAAAAGTTTTAAAAAATCAAATTGTGTCCGTCCGGTGCGTCCCATAAAATATTACACAATCCATTAAAACGTTTTCCGATATAACCAATGGTAATGAGTTATTTTAGTTGTTCTTATTGACTCACCCTGTACTTTCTGTCTCATCCTTGTAATAAAATCATTAAGAAATGAAAGAAAATCTAATGTTTACATCTGTCTTTACAAATTACTTCGAAATATGTTATTTTACATAAAGTTCCGCTGATGACCGATGTGGAATGTGAACGAAGGGTTCTATGCCGGTCACCGGTGACCGGCACAGGCGTGGATGGAAAATTGTACGGCGGTAATCAGTGATCGTCGTGCCACGTGTATGTAAAAGTTGATTGTCGGTCACCGGTGACCGACGCGACGATGAATGCGTTAAACGCACCGTACCGCCGAGTCTGTAGGTATACCCTTAGGAGGCTCGCGTGTGGTAACACCGGAAACGACGTGATCCGAATGAATTACTTCCCGTTGCATTTGAATTTTGCAAACAATAACGAAGATACTGCCTCGTATTGTTCACGCAAATCGCGATTAATCGTCGCGTTTCTTCCTAGCTTTTTCTTATTTTCTCGTCGTTCTTGTCGTCGGCCTTCAACTGTGAACCGGCGATAGTGTGCACGCCTGTTACTATATTAAATCGTAGTAACAAATGTATACACTTGATTCTCGGTAATTGAATGTCCTCGGTAGATAGTGGCAGCGGTGTATTTGATGCTTTTCGTGATACGTCGAGGGAGGACAATATTAAATTAAAAATTTTAAAAACCCCCGACACAAAAAAAAACGGTTTATTTATTTATTATATCCAGTTATTATTTTCCTCATCATCATCAGACCCTCAAGATTTGAGTCCAAACTCGAGGTACAATAACCGTGGCTGAGATTCCCTTCAGAAATTGTAAAGAAAGTTGAAGAACTTGAAAACTATTGAACAGATTTTCATCAAATATAGCTATTAACCTTCCTGGAAATGTACCCTCTAAAACGAAAAAAAAAAAACCGCATAAAAATCGGATCATTCGTTGATGAGCTACGGAGCCACATACAAAGACACAGGCGTCAAATTTATAACACCCCTCCTTTTTGCGTCGGGGGTTAAAAATGTATATTTGTAGCTCTCGTGTATGTTGTGTACATATACACGGTGGACAAGTGGTTTGATCAAAAAGTTTTTCTGTATGTTTTTAACCATCAGTGGAGACGTCATAAATAGAACTAGGTGTTTCTTAAGGGGTTACATATCTTTGAGCTGTTAAATAAGGGGGAAAATTGAAACATTTTTTGTGTATATGCAGAATTATTGTTTATTAAAAATTCAGCATATACATCTTATTATATGTTATTTCCTTAGTAATTTCGAAAAAAATTGAGCTATATATCTATCAACAGAAGAAAATGGCTGCCATTTAATTATAACCCTTTTCATCGAAATACCATCTGTGGTATCAGATCCAATATCTCTGTGGGCTTTTGTCTGAAACAAGTGTTTTTAATTTCATATTAAAGTAGACAAAAGGAACTAGTACATGTCGAAGCCAATTTTGAAAATATCAGTATTTTACAAAATGGCGGCTGTATGAACTTGAACTTGTAGTTTCCCACATAAAGTTTCAACTTGTTTGGTTACTAAAAACAGAAAAAATGTACGACTCCAAAAATTCGTTTTGTCAGGTACTCGATTTTAGTTTTGAGAATATTACCACAAAATTGGATCCGAATTTGCATTGTGACGCTTGTAAAAGTTTGTCGTTTGTTTTTAATATATTTATAAATGATGGAAACTTCTTGTTCATAATATATAAAAACATAACAGTTCTTAGTTTTATTTTTAGCATAATAGACCCCTTAATTCGTAAGACAAGTTTTTCGAATAATCGTAATTTTTATTTAAATTTTAATATACATAAAAAACCACACATTATACTATATTATTGTTAGAACTCTTGTTCATAGCGTTTTCACACATTCACATACAATAATGTCTGCAATCTGGTATTAAATAATATAGAATTCTGATCTTTGCGTTATGACGGGCATCGTTTGTTACTCATTCGATATTCAGCAGATCGATACGCGGTGAATTGTAACTGTCCGTTTACATTGTAATCGTATGACAAATCGTTGAACGTGAGTTCCTCGCGCAGTTTTGTATCGTGGACTGATCAAGGTTCCATAATATTTTTTTCATGTTCGAGCTATTATGCCAGGCCTCTCAATGGACAGTTAAATTTAGTTATTGATGTCACTTGCACGATTTTCTAACTATGTATGATATCGAGTTCGATCTACGAATAAGACTATTTCCATGCATGGTTGCATGGTTTAATACTGTGTATAAATTTTTGAGGTATCTCAGAAGTTGCATGGATTATAATTTATGCGACTGAACAGTCGGTCAACACTTTGACTGCCATTAGCACTCTCGAGCTGAAAATTAATATTCATGGTAGTACATTAAATAAAATAAATTGAGTCAGTATCAGAACATTAACATATCTGTTAGGACAATGAATAATTATCCCATTATTTTGGTGTCATCTCGGTTAATTTTTAATTGCATCAAACAAACTTTTACATTATTGTCGCCCGAGTTCTTAACTGTTCTAATACCATTTTTCAAAAAAAATGTAGTTAATTTACGTGCGTCTCATTGGTCCAACAAATACAAATTCACTATAAAACAAAGAAAATTCAACCGAGAAAACAAATATTCTTGTAACTTCTAACTCCGAAACTAGGCGAATCGGATCAAAATAAGAATTTAATCCATATTTGTTACATTCTCATGCAAACGAACATTTCGATTGTTCATATTTCGTCATCCTTGTCCTCCACACACATCCAATAACCCATCAATTGTGTTACGTACTTGTTTAGTGTTGACACATGTTGCCATTGAGACGAACGCGTGCGAACGTTATAATTTTCGTACGAATCTAAGATACGTAATCTGCAATTTCGTGTTTAAAATAAAAAAGTAAGCTTGAAAATTCAAATGTGTTTATTATTATTATTTTGTATGGTATCCATGTTTGGTATTTCATATACTTTAAATTATTATATTATCGAATCGATATTAGCGAATCGAATATTTTTCACTTTTTCGTTTTTCGTTTGCAAAAGATTGTTAAGTTTTTTTTATGTTTTTATTATTAATGTTCAAGTTAAATGTGTACTAATTACGAATTTATAATACATAATTAGGTTTCTAAACTTTAACTATTATTTTTTTACTATCAAACAGAAAATAATCCGATACGCCTCGGTGTAGCCTATTTTCATCTGGCGGGATCTCAGTAACTATGTTCACGTTTGGATACGAATATACATATGAATCGATGTGCCACGTGTATCTCGAGTATATTTTAATTCCTTTCAGATGATCGTTGAATTTTCCTTTCTTCGTGCTCCGTAAGAACATAGAAGCAAAAGGGATAAGATACCATTGTCAAAATAATACCAATAATCTTTAGATTTCTTAAATGAAATGACCTTGAAACAAAAAAAAAACATTTGTCTAACATTGTATGTATAAGCCTATTCGAATACTGTAACACGTACTAGTACGTCTTTCATATATCGTTTGAAATTGAGCGATAACATATCATAAAACATTATGAAAGTTATTAATTTGTTGGTTTCTACAAAGTATAACCTTATAAACCGATTTTTAAACCGAACAATTTAACATTTAGTATTTTTTTGTATTATTTAACCTCAAAAAAAAATATCTACTACTTATAAACACTGTATTTTTTTACAGTAAGGTATCGAAAGAATAATAAAACAAAAAAGGTGAAATAAAGAGCGACTTCTTGAAATCCTTTGTTGACGCAGCCAAGTCTCTAAAAATGACCCGCGTCACGCCAGGTGAAACGCGCAAAATAGCCCGCATAGAATGTGTTAATAAAAAAGAACGTTGCATTCATTTTCAAGTAGCTATTGATACTTCTCATGCAACGTAAGTAAATATCGATACTTTTGTTTCAATACAAGTTCCGAGTAAAAGTATCGACACCCTGACGGTATCGGTTAATCCCTACACTAGAGTAGCCGTTTTCGGTCGATCGTTTCGCGTAGCTTTCGAATTATCTATCGCTATCGTCCCATTGACTCCACGGCTGGTTCACATTCACACACCCACACACACACACGTCACGAATCCGCGTCACTTTATCGGTTACTCAAGGTCGCCGATCGACGGACTTAAAAAAAAGTTACGCTATCTATCCCGGTATCTCCGATCGCGTGGACATCGTCGATGAGGCATAGAACCAGAATAAAAGAGACAGCCGCTCGTGGGTTAAAACCGCGTAACCAACCCTCCTCCCCATCCTCTCTTGCACAACAAACCAAAACCAGAGGATCGTGAGAGATAGAACAGAAGAGGGTCGTGATATTAGCTGAAAAAGCAGGTGTTTCAGAAGACAGAAAGATAGGGATGCGCAACAATACCGTACCAAAACTACTAGGGACCCTCTGGAGACAATTGTCACAGAGCGGGGGATGGTCCCAGTCTTTCTACCTGCCACCATCGTAGTACAACTACCTCGATGGTGGCGTCGTATATCTGATTTATGCCAACTCCCCCCCCCCCCTGAAACTAGCTGTAGACCGACGCGTTCTCCAACCCCCTCTGATATCCTGCGTTCCATTGTGACGCTGAAAGTTAGAGAGAGAGAGAGATGGAGAGGTGCTTTCCTTGTGGAACCGGGTCCGACAAGGAGGGGCCACGTCTACAATATTCGCGCGACGCGATTTGGCTCTCCTTTCATTCAGGCCATTCACCATCGATATACACCGGCCAGGGAAGAAAGGAGAGAAGGTAACAAAAAAGAAAGAGAGAAAGAAGGGGGGTGGGGATGGGGGGAGAAGACACAGAAGGGGCCACAGGTATCGGTTACAAGTTGTTAAGGCCCGTTAAAAGGAAAGCTCCTCGGGGGCCTAGCCAGTGAACGGACGGATCCGCGGGTGGTATATTACTCCTGCGTCGGTTGATGGTTCCAAGAGAGGTATCATCCCACTGTGTTTTCCTTTTTTCACGCGTAATTCGTGTAGCCGATACTCTCCACAGCCGGCTTTTCAAAGAGACTGGGGTGGGATCCCTGTCTCTCGGACCTACGGTCGGCTAAAGTCAGGAAACTAATACCGATCCCCCTCTGGAAGGGGGGGGGGCAGGAGTGGCTATAATACCGTCACCTCCCCCACATCTGAAACCCCCTGGGGTGGTTCCAGTGTTACCGTACTTGAACTTGAATGGCACCTGTTCCAACGACGCCCGTTTCTTCCGGTCACGGGAAGGAAGGTATCGGTTGCAGAGCCACATTGACGATCTCGTATATACCGTCCACCGGGTTTTGGGGATGATCGTGGTACAGAGACGGTGACGTCACAGCTGCAGTCGTAATGCTTATATTACGGATATCGGGGCTGGAGAAGGCTGACGGGATGATATAGGACGTGGAGGGGCGCGAGGAGAGGTGTTGTCGTCGGTTGGAAATTGGTTTATTGGACTCTCTCTCTCTCTCCCTCCTCCGTCTGTGTTTGTGCTTGCGAGTTTATATGGCCGGGCGCTAACTTAGCGGTGTATTTATTAGGAGGGGCGGGAGGGTGCGCTTGTAACCTTATCCGAGAATCCTCCTGGTTTTTGGATGCTCGAGTGGCGCGGGGGATCGTGTTTCTTGGACGATTTTTTGGGCGAATATATTGGATATCGAGACTGTTTTTTTTTTGTTTCGATGTATCGATAAATAATTTACTATTTTTCTTTTTTTATTTTTTTGTCGAAGGGTTGCGTGGTTTCAATCGGAATTCTTGTATGCCTGAGTCTCTATTTGCACGGTGGGTGCGTACCGAGAATTGAAAAACAAACACAGCTACATATGTTGTATAGTACAGACTTGGGCAAGTTTTATGAATGAAATGGAAATAAGAAATAATTATTAATGAAAATGGGAAATAAGTATTTGAAGTAATTTATTCCGGATCTATATTTACAATACTGTTATTTGAAAAAATTAATAGTAATTTCAAATAATGGTTTATTTTTTTATTTTTGTATTTCAAGTTTGGCAAAATAAATAATACTCAAAATAATATGCGACGAAAAGATTTTATTTTAAGTGATCTTTACAGCAATTTGCTTTATGCAGAACCCGCTCCACAAAAAGCTCATTCGTAAGAGATTTTTTGCTTGAGTCCATCGTCCATCTATTATTGTCGCGAATGAAACTACATAATCGTTTTATTGGTGTGAAACATGGACGAGGGGTGTTACACTTCAGAAAAATATCAATAAATCAAATTCAGATCTAGTCACCTGATACACTTGCGAAGAACAATTTCACTATTATTTCTAAGAATTATTTCAAATGATTAGAATACAAAACAACATGTTATTTGAAAGAATATTTCAAATAATGTTGTTTCGGAAGTAATCACAGGCATGAAAATATTTATGAAATAAAATAATATGTTATTTGAAATGATATTTCAAATAATATCATTTGAGAAGTGCCCAGGTCTGAGTACAATATATTAAAGTTAAAACGGATTTGAAATTTTCCTCGAACTACTTAGTGTACGTTTTTTTTCGCAACCGTGTAGAAGTAAATAAAACGTGTTAAAAGACCATGTAAAAGTAAATAAAAAGTGTTAAAAAAATCATGTAAAATTTAATACTATAAACAAGTACCGTGTAAAGGGAAATTCAGGTGTATTTATTTAAAAATCTTGAATGTTGCTGGACGAAAAGAATGGATATTATTGAATATTGTCGGCAGTATTGATTAGATTGTGGATTTTATGTATTTATCGTAAATGTGCAAAACAGTATGCCAGTAAAAATGTTCGTAAAGATATTAGTAGATCATATTACTTTGGACCTAACGAAAGATTCACCCCTTATATGTACTGCGAACCACTCTCAAGCAGGAAGTTCGCTGTGTGCGATGTTCTTTGTTAATAATATGAAAAACCATTGGGTTGTTTGTATAAATTTTGTAAAATTTTACAACTGTAGTTATTACAGTAGAAACGTAGGATGGATACAAGGCAACGACAGATTCAAAAACCGTAATTGTAACCATGAATTGAATTAAAGAACGCCTAAAGGCGCCATTCGCAGTCAAGGGTTAACGAAGGAAACATTTTTTCCGATATAGCACAGTAGTATTTCGTCAGTATAGTTTAGTTTTTTGTTGTTGGACGGACACCTACATTCTCGGGAATAATATTCAGGACTTGTTGCATGATTATTCGTTCTTGTCGTTGAACAATTTTTTTGTTTATATTCTTCTAATCTTCCTATTTGTCTGACATTCAAGAAAGAACTAGGGTGGATGCACCAGTAAACGAACACGGTACCAGTGAATGAACATTATATATAAAAACAAGTAAATTAAATTATTAGTATGGACAAATGATTAAATATTGATTTTTTTTTCAATTCTTTCTTTCATATTCAAACCGTTCTCGCGCTATTGGCTAGAAATGTTCATTTACTTAATATTGTTAATTTACTGGTGAAATCTGTATTCTTTCTGTTTAATTGAACTAAGTACATTCTTCCAATTTTTCAAATTGAAATCTATACTCTATAAGAATGACCTAGATATTTAAAAATCCCATTTTCACGTCCCAAATATTCATTAATATTATCTTTCAATATTCGACCGTAATTGTTGCAAAATCTCTTAAGTGTCTATTCCTTGATGCGCTTACCCTGTATGCAAAAAAAGATGTTTGTTTTTTTCTTTTGATGGAAATAATTCAGGTCGAAAAGGGTTAACAACGATTATAATTTGTCCGTCGTTGGTATACACAGCATCGGCGTTAATCGATGTAAATAACACCGCGTAATGATTCATTACCACGCTCTCTCGCGGGTTACAAACCCCGACGAACGAAAAAAAAAAAATAGAAAAGAAGTTATCTCGTCAAACAGAACGTTATCTAAGAAATAAATACATATCTAATCTGCCTGAGATTTGTTAGCAGGATGAATATTACGCCTGACGGGGGAGGTACACGGTAATGACTAACGTTCTTTCGGTTACCGTTTCCGAACCGCTACGACCGGATCCTACGTGTCTCCACTATATTCGGCGTCGCAATGTAATGGTTAGGAAACGCGTACGAAGAGACCTCGGAAACACACGAAACACGCTCCACGCGGTTAGAAAGCTGCCGGTGCTCGCGGGCCCGTAGTATAAAATTGATTAATTCCCGCTGGATGGTATAATATTATGATCGCGATAAATTAAAGTGGAAACGAACCGTTCTTTTTTCTTCTTCTTTCTGTCTCTTTTCCTCGCTCGACCACGGTGAAGAGTTGCACAGTGGGAAAGCGTGCGCCGTCCCGCTAATAAAGACGGTGTGTTGCGCAAACAACTTTTTGCATAATACGATGTATCGCGCGCGAGCGCGTTCCTGTACAACTTGTATTCGGATTTCCACGTGTATTATAGTAGAGTACGCTATGTTGTAACGTCTCGACTGTTCTCGGCGGGCATGCGCGCGCTGCTCCGTTCGTTGCGTACTTTTCGAATTTTCACAATCCCCCCACTGCAGAAACCGACTGAGATTTCCGAAACTTCCACGGGTTTCGTCCATTGTGCGCTGTACACAATCTTCGTTCGCGATCGTATTTACGATCGTCTTGCTATACTGCCTTTCTGTTTGGTTTTTTTTCTTCGTTCTGCTTTTTTTTTTTTGTATTAACAGGGGAGTTACGTCATTGCGCTCCGAAACCTGTTAACACGTTGAGTGCCGTGGGGGTCACCGGTGACCCCCACTCTAGGGAGTATACTTTTCGATATTATTAATATTGAACTATAAATCGGTAAACTTCTACAAACTAAATACCAAAAGTATGATAACATAGTTGACTTCAATAATTTGATATAACATTTTATTCTTCTACACTCTGTGTAACGAAAGTTTCACTTCGACGCTGTGGCTGAAATTTACGAAAATCCTGCGGCATTCAACGTTTTAATCGTGATACACACACTGTACGATAATTACGCAAGGATTCGCGAGGGGAAATTGTCGGTTTTCTCGGGCTTTAAGGAGCCAGAACTGAGGTAAATGTTTGAAAAAATGAATTTTTTTTGTTTACATTCCGCAAGATAGATACATTTCGAGAATAGTTTTGATCATGTTTCAGAGTGAAATTCGAAGAATTAACAGAGATACGGCGGTGAAACGGTATCTACGATTCGCCATTTAAAGTGTCAAACTTTAAACGCTTTTTTTTTTAAACCGACAATTCTCAACCACCTTGACAGTAAATCAAAAAGTCTGCTGATCCAATTGACACGATCAGGATCCCGTTTTCGACAGAAAATCTGTTCTTTTTGCATTACGTAGTCGTTTGTTGATTAACAAAATTGATTCAATTCTATTTGACTTCTTATACACGAGAAATTCGTAAAATTTTCACATATTTTTCAGATGTCCACCATTTTGTTGTTTTTCAATATTTTTATATTCTCCTACGTATTGCAATAACTATCCACATAATGTTTCTGAATATTTTTGGTTGTTTTTTTGGAGTTCAGACGAATCGTATGGCCAATTTTCTGTCAACGCCACAGCATCGATTTGTTAGTGGCGTCCATTTAAAAAAATAGCGTATGCTATCCTTAGCAGCAATAAATCGTCTAAAAATTTTGTTTATACAGGGTGAGGCACTTAAAACAGGCCACCGGAATATCTTGGCTGTTACTGGTAATAAGACAAAATGTGTCAGACTATACTTGCATGGTATCGAGGAGCACATAATTTGATGTGAATAGTTGTTTGATAGGAGGATGCATAGAGGTCATACGAAGGTCAACTTCGTTTTTGTAAATGGAAAGACATGTTGTTTTACGTATCATTTAGTAGAGCGTTTTAAGACGCATACAATGACTTATTTATGAAGGTACTTGACAAAAAAAAAACATGTCTCCATTTAGAAAAACGAAGTCTACCTCATATGATCTCTACGCGTCCACCTGTCAAAGAACTATTCAGATCAAATTATCTGCTTCTCGATTCCATGCAAGTTTGGTCTGACACATTGTTTTCTGTCACCAGTAACAGCCGAGATATTCAGGTGCCTGTTTTCGGTACCTCACCCTATATGTTCATCAATAACTATAGTTTATGTACAGTAAAACCGAAGATCATTTAATTGTACTGTATGTTTTAAAAAACAACCCAAAAGTATCTGTATTTTTTTTGTTAGACCTTCACCATGTTCTGATCCCTTAAAGTTCATCCTTTCTCAGGGGGTGGGGGAAACGTAATTTCCCTTTGAATGTGTTTTCCTTCGCCGTGTGTACTAACGAGCCTAATTCAATTAGAACCGACGCTTTCGGCTGACGTTTCCTATCATTCGAGGGGGGTGAACTCGACCCTTGCTCTCGCCTCTTTTGACAATATCGTGTGTCCGGTGTAAGGCGAGACACGGCCGATGTCGCGCGAGCAAATATAAAATGAAGGAGGTGGGGAAGGGGGGTGCTAACGGGGTTGAATTGCGTCGAGGTACGCGAAGTAGGAAATGATGTTTCGAACAGTGAATTGTGTGTATCAGGTATTCTCTGTGTTGTATCTATTTATAGAATAACAAAGGGGAAAGTGGCTTCTTTGTATATCGGAACGAAATGAATTGTTTCGAGATAATTCTTCGTTTACATGAATTATTGCAAACAAGATAACGAATGCCCTCGAACTTTAAACGGGGTGATCAATCGTTATTTCACAGATTTGTATATTATTAAGACAATTATTGTATACATTTTTCTTTTGTTCAAATGATTAAATACCTTGTGGAAATGCGATTAAATATTTTAATAGTTAATTAACGTAGCAATGATTATTGGGTTGAATAATATTAATTTCAATTGAAATGTAAAGTTGCAAAAAAATTCAGTTCAGTTCTCATCGATTAAATTCACTTGCAACTCGGTTAATTAACTCGAAACTCGAAGCATCGATATGGAATAATTTTCTCTGAGTGAAGTCTGTACATTACATGGTACGTTCAATGAAAAAGAAAACGGGATATTGTTCGATTTATAGTTTGCAGTCATGTGTTTGAGAATCTTCCTTGCTTCACTAAAATGTGCTTTCAATGGTATCGGTGGTTATTATCTTGTATTAGATAAATTCGATGGGTTTATCTTCTAACTGTACCATAATCGTTCGTTTATTGTTTCCTGACATTTGGTTCGGTGTAATCATCCCGTTGCATACGCGCGGCCATTTTACAGTGGTACGACTGTAGAACAATTAAAAACCTAGTTTTATCATATTACTCACGCGCGATGACTCATTACTACCTTGATGGTAGCAAGTTAATCTCGTCGGTGTACGCGTGCATCCGTAACACAAATTAACGGGTTTCGCGTACGATGATATTGTTCCAACGGATTACATGCAGTATTAATGTGTAAAATGTGTTTTATTATTATGCCCTCAAGGTAATTGCCTAAAAAAATGCTTGAAATCGAGAATTGATTCCATTTCGAAATGAAAATTATTAAGTAATCGGTCGTTCACCCTCGTTTCCGATTTACGTAAAATCTATGAAATTCATTGTTAAATTGTCAACGTCGGCCGGTATTTATAAATATTGAACTTTGAATGACCTTACACAGCCTTCTTATTCAAGTTATTGAATTCGTTTATACGTAAACTGTATGTCGAAATGAAAAAAAAAGCGTAACATGAGAATGACCTTAAAGTCTCGAAAACGAATGGATTTGGTGCAAAATTATGTGGATCAAAGAATGTTCAGTTTAAATATAGCGCGAAAGACTTTTTTGAATAAAAACGAAAGAAAATAAAATTGGTTACCATGTACAGTGATATTAGTATAAATTAATGGATTAATACAGTTTCAATTTGATTTACATTATTTTTAAGATTCTTTATCAAGCATTAAGATACGTGGCTTATCACTGTAATCGTTGTCCAGTAGTTTTTTTTTAAAAGAATTGTTAGCGATAACGTATAATCCTGCTTCAGTATTTCATTCACAATAAGACAAGAGGTGTGATAAACTATAGACACGATAAAATACTGAAGTCACAGTTAAATTTTCTTGACGTATTTTTAGACAATAGTTCGCTCACCAAGAAGGATACTTATCGTGAAGTTTGAACTTTTAGTAATGTCTATTTATTTCAAAAGAAAGGAATGAAATAAATGAAATACATTAATTTTCTTTTATAATGCATTATCATTTTTTATTAATGTTAAATTCATATTGATATATAAAGGACCACACAAAAATTAAAATATTTCTTATCTGTGAAGATTTGTGTTTTAGTTTTGTATTTCAAAGACTATTTTACCACTATTTCTTTCTATTAACTGTTTATTGAAGTTTAATTACATTTAAATTACAATTGAGCACTGTACGAGTATGATTCATACATATAAACTCATTTAAAATTGATTTGAACAGGCTCAATTTATCAAATATAACCTCTTTTTTACTATTACTTTATCGGGATTTTTGTTTCTAATATCACCTCCCAGTATTTCTTTATAAATAAAAAAATAATTTCTTAATTATTAATTTAACGATTAGAATTTTATTGTATTACGATTAAGATTGAACTGACGCTGTTATAAAAACTCTAATCTCAAATAATCCGGTAAAACAGAAATTAAATAGAAATCTATTATTTCAGTGAATGGTTTCGCTGAAAAAACAAAAAATAGAAAACAGACTAACTTGAGTTTTATTGTAGTTTTCATTTCAATGTGTGCTCTATTCAGTTGCATCAACCGTAAATGCGTAAAATCCACAGTCTAATAATCACAATGCACGTGATAAACACATTTACGTGTAATTCATGTAATACTGCGTAAACGCAAGCGAAAGTGCTGAGATAAGTCGACGCAAAAATTACTAAGCCGTTGGGTGAAGGGTTAACACCCACGAGGGCAGCTACAAAATACGGATCTCCCCGTATATCGCGTTCCTCGGAACGATCCGAGCGAAGATATAGATGAGAATTTCGAACGAAAAACGGGCGAGCCTCGATACAGACACCCAGTAGGTACTATCTTCAGCGGGCGTCACGTAACAGGTTTTGAATTTCGTCCCGGTACACATGTAGACATTCAGCCACCCTCGGGTGTACCTGTAAACGCGCGCGTCCACTACGTCCGTGCCCTAGAAAGAGAGAGGCTCACAGTCAGTCAGTAAAAAGAGTAGCGAGAGTGAGTGAGTGAGAAAGAAAGAGAGAGAGAGAGAGAGAGTCGGCCGACCGGCCAACCGACCAACACGACACGACACAATGGCGGAGAGTCTTTCGGAGTAGGCAGGCAGGCAGGCGGGCAGGCCAAGCAACGTGAGTCAGCCTTGTGGTAGGGAGTAGCGAGGTTAGTGCATTCCCCCTTAGTCCTTTTACCCACACTACGTTGGGATCACGAGAGCGCGCCGCCGTTGTTGTTTTCCTCCGAGAAACCCGGGCCACGGGGCGAATAACTCGTACTCTCTGAGGCTCACCAGTGTCAGTGCAGCGATCGCGTCGAAGGTGGTAGGACGCGCCAAAGAAACGTGGGTAACATCTCTGTGTGTTTCTCTCTCTTACTCATCCTCTCCTCCGCTCCACCCCTACACACACCGTTGTCTACTTTTCCCTCCGTTCTTCCCCTTTGTTTACCGTCTCGCTCGTTCGCTCGAACGCGAGATAAGAACGCGTGATGCACACAGTGCACGTTCGATCCTTCTCCCACGTTCAACTTAGCGCCTAGCACTCTCTTCATCTTTCCTTTCCTTCCGTTTCGTTTCCTCGTCGTCGTCCGTCGTCGTCGTCGTTTTTCAATATATGCAGAGACTTGCGAGACGCGATCGGGGTAGCAGAGAAACACATACTCCGGTGCTTGCTTGTTCCCTCCTCCTCGTCGACACACCGTGTGCCTGCCCGGCTCGACGTGGTGCGTGATTTCCAATCGATACGCGAGGAGGATCGACCTTGTCTCACCTCACCTCACCTCGAAACTTTCCTATCGTGTTCTCGCCTCACGTCCGTTTGTTTCTTTTCGCGAGTGCGTCTCCGACGTGCGTGAGCCTTCCATCGTCGTGTTGTGTGTCGCCGCTGCGCGTCTGTATAATGTGTATGTGTGTGTGTGTGGGTTCATGTGTGCGCGCGCCCGTCCGTGCTTCTCCGACTGTAATTCTCCTGTCGGTGGCGGCGAAGGCGGTGGTGGTGGTGGTGGTGGCGGCGGTGGTGGCGGTGGCGGCAACTAAGTGCCTGTTGACTACTCGTTAGTCGCCCCTGGAGTCTTCGTCGGTACTGCCACGGAAGTGAGAGCCGGCCTCAAAGCGCGAACGTTTTTCTTGCCCGCTTTGAAGGAAGAAACGCGCGGCGGTGATTTCTTGAATAGGTTATGTCGCGCGTGCCGATCATCTCCGCTCGCGCTACTCGTTACGCAGTGGCACACACGTGAATCGCGACGGAACCGTGTGTGTATATATATATGTGTGTGTATGCTGGTGTGTGTTGCGTGGTGTATACACGCGGCCGTGCGCGGCTGGTTTTTTTCTTCTTCTTAAAAGATGACTCCTGTCAGGCCTGAAGGTCGAGGTGATATTCGACACGCGAGATTTCGACGCCTCGTTTCTTTGTGATTCTCCACTCTGTAAACGGGATTGAATCGTTGTTCTCGCGAGTGAGTGCCGTGGAACTGTGAATACCCCGGCGGTGCACACGGCTGGCGAGCGACGGTATATCGATTCTGTTTGCGCAATTATCGGCCAGTTTCCTAAACCGCTAACGCACGAGGTTCGTTGGCTTCTTTACTCTTGCGCGGTGTACGTACATGCCCGTTCAGGAACATTCTCCCGCGTATACCGTCACGTTAATGGGGCCTAATCACTGAGAAATCTAGTACTATAACCAGAAGAATTTTTCGTTGCTCCGACACATCGATACATTGTTCAATTTAAGAGTTCTATCAGTTTGCTGTTTTACAAACCATTAACACTGTGTAAAAATCTGGATACAATTTTTTGCCGAACTAAAGAAAAGTGAGTTGTAGTGGACAAAAATTTATTCAAGTAGGTACTAGGATTTCGTGTACTTTTATTCCATTTTATTGCAACCGAATTGAACCTGCCTGTTTCAAGTGTATGGAAACTTGCGATTATACGATATACTGAATTTCATGTAGTTTAATATATTTTGAATCTGTCGTTACTAAAGTAACTAGCAGCAGTAGGTTAATTTATGTTTTCTTCAATGCTTTGACATGAATTGTTGCAGACGGAAAAAATTATTTCATGACACGTGTTTCGGATGAAAATATCTCTTAATTCTATGAAATACGTGCATTGTTAACTGTATTGAAAACTTGAAAATTTGTATAAAACATTTGCATATTTTTCGTAGATATTAGAATATTACTTTTTTAAAACGGGAGTTCCGTATTCACGTGTAAGAAAAAAATTTTAAACGAGTAATTTACGCGGAATGCAATCAACAGTTGTTTCATAAGCTTCCCGAGTATTTTGTAACAGCATGCGTAAAATCTGATTATACAAATTAAATGCTTTCCATCGCGTGTCCTTGTTCGACGGTGTCAACCCAGCTATTGAGAATTCGAATATTGAAATTTTATCCTTGTTATATATACACATAAACATATAATTTACATATATTTTGTAGTAGATGTCCATTCGGGAGTAATTTTATTAATACATTCTAACGATCAAACGTGATTCAAATTTTTGTACTTAAACAGTGAACCTGTCGTTTGGTCATTAATCATGTCGGTTTTCTTAGACGTATTTGTATGAATGTACCTGGTGTTTCTGTAATTAGAACGGAATCGATAATTACTTTAGTAATTATATTTATGACTTCATGCTCGGACGAAAATTAGATTTCGAACTCGACCAAATGATTAAATTCCTGTTTCGAGTAAAGAAAAGATACTTGAGTACTTGATTTTTGTTAAGTGAATCCTTTAGGTTGGATTATTACCAAAACAGTAGAATACAAAAAGTACTTTCAGAAATCACTATTTTCCAGTAATTAAAAATTTTGTTATTCAAGTTTATACACTATTCACGAGTACTCTAGTTTTCAAATTACTCACGAATGCTTGAATATTAAGTTATGAATGCTAAAATTTTCACAGTACCTGCAAGTACTCAAACTTTCGATACAATTGCAAGCACATCAATTTTGCAAGGCACTCGAAAGTACTCGGATATACAAAATCCATCAAATGATCCCAATGCATGGAATACCCATAGAATTGCTCGACGAGGCAAGCCAGTAAATTTCTATAGAAAAATTGAGTTCGAAATCTGTTTTTCGCGCGTCTGCGTTCGCCGTATGGCGGGTATATACTTCGCGCAACCGAAAAGGATTAAGGCTGTGTTAATGGAGGACCTGCCATTGACAGCCTTAATCGACTGTATAACACGGGAAGCGAAGCAGCCCCGCCGCGAGCGCAAAAGGGACAGAAAGGGAATCCCGTTAAGAGCGACGTGCAATAAACGAGACAAGTTGCTCGTGAAAATCGTATTCTCGCCCTGAAACACAACCGAACTACTACCACTCTCCATCTGGTTGGTAACCGTTCCGAAACACGTTCTTGTTGTCCAGGACATTGACTAGAGGTACAAGGCAATTAAGAAAGAAGAGAAGAGTGTCCGCCTAAGAGGAGAATTTTCGGAGGAGGATGCTCGGCAGTTGGGGCTGGGAAGAAGAATTGGAGTTGGGAGAGGGAACAGCAGCAACCCTGTCGCAAGATAGACAAAGACGAGAGAGCCCAGACTCGACGCATCCTGTCCCCGACAGCCGGGTGCTGAGGTATGCACCCAGCCGGTGTCACCACCCTCCCAGCTTCAACTCGCCACATTTCAGCACACAGCCTCCTCTCGACTGTACGGACTGTGAGTATATATTGTCTTGATATACACGTTAACGTACCTGAAACGCATGTTTCTTCGACGAAATAAAATATCTATTGGGTTCATAGACATAGAAATATAAACTGCACGTCTCCCTGAAACGGGTGTCCCAAGTCGATAAAAAGGTAGATAGCTTTCGGAGAAATTGGCATCTCTTTTTAAATCTAAGTAGTGGGAGTGGATGAGGTTCTGGGGATCTGGATTTTGAGTCGTTGACTGAGTTATATTAGAAAGAGATAGCATGTCCACCGAAAATAACCCATCTCTTTCTAAAGGTGGGACGCCGGACCAGCCTGACGCACAGTCTACATGTATTTCTATATCTTATGATGGGGTTCACCAAAATGTCATATGCGATGCCTGCAGCATCATTATATCCTCAGATCAAAAAGTTGTAAAAAACGACCTTTACTATTTTCTTCGTGTTTTGGAGCAATTGTAACTTTTTCAAATTTTTTTTACACATCATTTAGTAAACTAATGTCTCTAACTTCACACGAGAACTTAAGTCATTTGGACCAATTTTAAAAAAGTTGTTCCGTTTTAAAGGGTGTACGAATACTTTCAACCACTGTAGCATAATTGCTCGAAGGTACACCTTCTCGTCGTTCATTTCCAGAACAAGGTCGATTGAAAAAAATTTAACACCAATCTTAATGATGTTCTTTGTAAAGAACGTGTCGAAGTGTGAACTTTCAAAATGTGTATGTAGTTTATTAATTAGGAGCAGTGTTTTTTTTTTCTTTTACTGAAATCGGAGAACAAAACTGAGCCGTGTATCTACACGAATTATTATATTGACGATACTCGAATAATCGTTATTTGAATGTTTTCGTTTGGTTTTTCGTTGCGAGTAGTTTAGACTTTTGTTGGGGTACTCGGACTATTCATGCATTTTTTGTTGGGAGATACTCGAATATTACGAATTATTAAGTTATTGGAGCAATTCTAACGATATTCGGTTTCTCAGGGTGTCTGAAGATCTCGAATTAATTTTTGTTCGAGTTTACTAGAAGGACTTGATTACTCGATTTTTTTTAAGCGTTTGAAATATTTTTTTTCTCTGAAATAGGAGGACTCGATTCTTTCAAGGCATTTTATACTTAATACTTAAGGTACATTAGAAATACTCAATTTTTCAAAGTACTCGATACTGATACATCCAAAATAAACATTTCACAGTGTACTCGGAAGTATTCAAGTTTTTAAGATACTCCTAAGTATCCAAATCATTCATCTTCTCGAGATAATTGAAGAATGTTTCGGTATTTGTTTATTTTCTTTGTATGTAAAGTATTCTCTTGTTACCTTGCAAAGGAAGTAAAATACTCTACCGAATTCATTAGAACGCTCATTCGTTTCATTTGGCTTGAATTTCAGGGAATTCGAAATGTATCAAGTCTGTTACTTCAACCCTGTTCTGTTACTCATTCCGTATTCCTTTCAATTAGCACGTAGAAACTAGACGGCTAACTAAACCGCAACTTCTGTGGTGTGAAAAAGGAGTCGTTAAGTACTCTCCCTTTTTTGTTTGTTGGTTTTGTGGTACAGTGACTCACAACTTTGTTTGAATAACGCAAATGTGCTCCACTCCTCGTTTAACTTACGTACGGCCTTGTTGGCGAAAAGTAGCATGGAAACTGTTTAAAGTTTACTTTGGTGAACTTAAAAAACACCTATTTTTCTTTAATAAATAAATTTGTATAACTCACATGAGATAGTAAGTGATTTATAAACAAATTCGAAATGTTTTTCAGTGTTCCTTTGTGTTATTAGTCGCATTAAATTGCGTTTAAGGTAAACGTATTATTGATTTATCATTATTATAAATAACGTTATTAAATACAGTTATAAACGAGTATTAATAGTATACCAAATATACTATTTGTAGAATATATATTAAGGTTTATTGTAGTACTTTTTACCATTTAAAATTTACATACGATAAATTGATAATGAATTACTAAATAATACAGTTGCGACATTATAGTCGATCGTAACTGTCGCTGTAATATTCATCTTCAAAAAGGTACATTAAATATCATTACTTTCAAGGGCTACATTGCTTGAAAGAATTAGGGGTTCATGTTTCCGGGTAATTCAGGCGTAACGAACCTAAATTCAGGGGTGAAACAGAACTATACCGTTTATAACATACTGACATAAGTGAACCAATGCATTGGATATCGTAGCCAGCGATAAAATCAAGTACGTAGCTGATAATGTAATTATTTTGACCAGCGTGTATACAAGGTATACGTATTTTCTATCATTCTTACCAATCTCCTCGATTTTGTGACCATATATTATTCTTATATTGAAAAAAAGTCTATTTAATATGTACTGTACATTCGAAAACACAAGATATACGTTTTCCCTTTTTAAATAGACAACACTGATAAACAAAACTGCGGATTTTATGCACCTATTACGTACTCGATTATCTGAAATTCAGTAGAATAAGTTTTAGTGAGGTTTATATTTTATATACGACCTCATAAAATCTCTAGTTCTATCTATTCTACTTCTATCTATTCTACTCAAAAAAATTACCGTTTGTGTTCGCTTTCCAGAAATAAATCTTTGAATATAAATCTCTGAAAATATCATATTCATTCTGCTCTATGTAAAACAAATAAAATAGAAAGGTAGTTTTTAGAGCGCTCCATAAATCAACCACCGAACCTTTAGCCCTAGAATGCCCGAGCCTCGAACTATCACGTAAACGCCCAAGGAGGGGGCTCCTCGAACTCACACTTCTTACATATTTCTCCTAAAAAAAATTATTTTGTGATGAAAATTTTGTAACATTCGAGTATATTATACATCGTAAACAAGACAGCATATGTTTTTCCTTAATATTATTTTTTTTACATGTATTTGTAAAATAGAATGATAGCGTAAAATAGTATACTACCATGGAACTCATCTGAATCTAATTCTTCCATTAGTTCGATTCTTCGTTCTGTGATCGTTTGTTATTCTTTTGAGACGAGAAAGGCGTAATATATCGTGTAATCAGACGTAATAGCATCGACGCGCGATCGCCAGTGTCGCGACGCGTAGTCGGCTTTCTTTTTCTTATGCACAGTGTTTTTCATATACATATAGTAACCAGGACCTTTGAATATCAAACTTAAACATGTATACGACAATAAATAATTTTTTGAAAATTTTTTGCTGAAAGGAAATAGTTTTAATTTTACGTTATTCGACTTGTGGGTTAGCGGAGCCCCCCCCCCGGGAGGCATTCTAGGGTTAATCTATTAACACCACTGTGTTAATAATCCGTAGGCGGCGAGAGTGTCTAAAATGGAAGATCTTTAATTTTACAGAGCAGCGTGAGGCGGCCAAAATGCTGACTGCTCATTCAGAGATGCACGAGAAACGGGGAGATCCCCTTGGAGGCGGACAATATGGGGCGGGCGGGGGTGGTGGCGGCAGTTCGATCGACGAGAAATCTATCCATGAACAACCACCCCCGCCGCTGGCGCCACCTCAGCGGGATCCATCCGATCCAACGATCAGCGCTAAGAAACTTCCAAAGAAACGAAAGTTCGATCCGTCGGAGCTCGAGGAAATGGACAAGACCAGCAATGTAACAAGCAATATAAACAACATGGTGAACATACGGACACCGAGCATGACGCTCGGCAGTCAGTCTGGTTTAGTTCAACAGTCAACCATAACCCGGCAGTCTCCGCAACAGCAAGAATCCGATTGTTATCAAGTACGTGTGTGTTTGTTATCGTTCACACGACTGTATTCGAGTATAGAACGCAGAACTGTATCAGATTTAACCCCTTTCTGCTCGTGTGTGATTCCATTTTGGAAATTATTAACTAACTTACTTAGCGTTTTATACAACTGATACTGTCAGCCTGAAAATACCATGTGTCATAATAAATAATAGGTCGTTGGAAATTAAATGGCCGATTTTACTGATAGATATGTTTGACATTACTTTTACGAATTAAAAATAGTAGCATAGATCCTTTTTTATTGGAAAATTACACAGTTTACGATACTCGTTTCGAAGTACTACGTGACATGGCAATAAAATTAGTTATGTTAAATACTGAAGTTAATTAAATTAAATAATTCATTTCAGGTAATTACAGCCATTAAAAGATGGCTATTTAAGCCAAATTCATAAATAAACTTTATATAGATGTATTTAGGTTTCTGCTAAAAAGCTACTATTTACTAATGCAACATTCTGCGAAAAAGATGGAAGCTAAATGAGTTTTCGAAAAATCAGCCTTAAATTCAGTATAATTATTGTGTAATAAATACAACATGAATGTAACCATTATATTTCAATCAAAAACGTGTATAGAGTATATTTAATCTTGCTTTGTCTAATAAAATATAATATTTACAGTGTTCAATATAATATCAAGTGCCAGTAATAAAACGACCATTTCATGTGCAACAACTTAATAATTAATGGCAGAAAGGGTTAAAAGGTGCAGTTGGTCTGTATATTTACAGTTTACAGCATTATGAATACTACGAAGAAAAGCTAATTACCAATATTATATGAATTCATTTGAAGAAATTTTCAAACATCCGCACATTGTCAATGAATTATTTTCTCTATATAATTCTGTTCATTAATTCTGATCCGTATAGAATTCTTTTTGATTTAATAAGATACTTTGATAACTGTATTTCTAATCAATTTTTTAAAGTAGAAAGTAACATAGTGGTTGTAGGGTAGATGTCCCAATTACTGCCACCTTAAGATTTTAGGGTAACTTTATTTAATCATTTCACGTGTTGTTTAACTTAAAAATCATTTCAATTTGGAGCATAATATTATGTAACATAATCTTGATGAACAAAATAGTTTTATACATTAAATATAAAGAATTAATGAATAATTCTTAATCACCTCAGTAATTAAAGTAATTCTTATATACAGGGTAGGGCAATAACTATTACCATCTTAGATATCTTCGAAATTATAAGATTCACAGAAATATTTGTTGAATCAAAATTGCACAGTACGAAGAGAGCCATCCCATTGCGCTAATAGTTTTTTTTTAAATGGATCGGTATGTTTTTGTTTCCGTAGAATGATAGGGAATCTTAAAACGAGTTCAACGACCTATTACATAAGGTCATTGAAGGTCATAGAAAGTAGAAAAAAGCGATAATTCTTACAGTTTACTTCACTGAAAATAAACACTGTTTAAAGGACACTTTAATAAGTTTGCAGAATAAGATAAACATGATTAAGAGTAGTATCGTATCGGTCAGTAAAGGCAAAAGACTAGGCAAAAGACTAGTATACTGAACGATATCTAAGGACACTTTAATAAGTTTGCAGAATAAGATAAACATGATTAAGAGTAGTATCGTATCGGTCAACCAGGCATGATGTAGGTATCCGTTTGTAGAGCAAGTTGATGTGCTTCTTATTTATGGCGAATGCCAACAAAATTCTGTAAAGGCAAAAGACTAGTATACTGAACGATATACACATCGGTCTCAGCCTTCGCGTGGAACATTAAAAAATGTGTGTGATAAACCTAGGTAAACCAGTAGTTGAAGTATTCGTAAAACTGAACGCTGAAAGCGAGAAACGAACGACGAAAATGAAATCGGTGTGGTCGCAAGTGTGGCTACAAATCCTCATTAGTTGGCGACAAATTGAACTCGAATCTGGTATTACTAGGAGGAGCGTACTTCGAACTTTGCACCGTCACAAATTTCATCCGTACCAGTTAGTCTTCACCAAAAATTACAGGGGAACGACTTCATGAATCGCGTTGAATTTTATCGATGGGGTAAATATCAGATCCAAAACAATGAGTTATTTCGTAATATCGTCTTATTTACTGATGAGGCAACATTCACAAATCACGGGAATATTAATTTGCATAACATGCATTTATGGGCAGCGGAAAATCTACATTGGCTGCGGCAGGTTGAATATCAGAGACAATGATCTGTGAATGTATGGTGCGGTATCAGAGGTAATAAAATTATTGGTTCTCATTTTATCAATGGAAATTTGAATGGCCACATCTACGCTAATTTTATGAAGGATACATTGGGTCCTTAGCTAGAAGAATTGTCTTTATTTACACGACGAACCATGTGGTATCAACATCATGGATGCCCAGCACATTATTCATTGATTGCGCGAAGGGAACTCGATGAAAAATTTCAAAATCTTTGGATTAGACGCGGCGGTTTAATATCGTGGCCAGCTCGTTTACCAGATTTGACATCTCTAGATTTCTTTCTATGGGGAATATTGAAAGATAAAGTGTACAAAGAAGTATCAACTACACCTCAAGACATGCAACAGCGAATTATTGCAGTCTGTGCGTCAATTAAGTTCTGACGTTATAAGACTTGCACGTGAATCAGTTATAAAACGAATCCAATGTTGCATTGATAGTGATGGTCTTCATTTTCAACACCTACTACGATCTTATGTAATAAGTCGTTGAACTCGTTTTAAGATCCTCTATCATTCTACGGAAACGAAAACATACCGATCCATTTAAAAAGAAATGGAGGTGACCTTGAAATATCCAAAGTACATTCACCTGCAAAAAAAACTATTAGCCCCATCGGATGGCTCTCTTCGTACTGTGCAATTTTGATTAAACAAATATTTCTGTGAACCTAACAGTTTCGAAGATATCTGAAGGGGTAATATATACAGTAAATAGTAAAACTGCGGTTCTTTCCTCAGTATGATTTCGCCATCACTTCCCTACTTGTATGGTTGCGTTTTTATCGCTTAAATTGCACTTTCATTTTTTAACATTAATTGTTAACTACCAGGTACATTTCTTTCTTTTTTGTATGTAAATCAGAGAGTCCGAATTTAACAATACAATTTTTTCTACACAATTCTTTAAACGGTTACGTGTTTATTAGGTATCATAAATATAGTGACAGTATTAGGGACACTGGCAGTAATAGTGATATTTAACCTAGCAGAAAAAGACTCGAGTGTATGATGGTTGAAAAGAACTGCACGCAAATGATATTCTGTCTTTGAAAATAACATTGTCGAAGGATGCTAAAGTCTATGTTATACGTAACGAGGAATGTATTAATTTACCTAAATTAAACGGCAATGATGTATATTTGTCAGGTATCTTCAGCACATTCGGTGGTAGTTCTACCGCCTCAAAGTACAGCAGTGGATTATTCTCTTCGGGAAGAACCTTTACGTTCGCGTCCTCGGCCTGCTACCGTTGCTATTGATCTCAGTGAGTGGTGCGATCACAGAGTGTTAGCTTTAAGGGATTCGTATTATTATCCGGGTGTTATTCGTGACGTTGTTCAAGGCGAGATTTTCATAGAATTCGACGGGGAACGAAAGCTAGTGCGTTACACTGACGTTTTGGGCGCGGGGAGGTACGATGTGATAGGCGATGCAAGCCCGTCCGTGGGGCACGTGACTTTAGATGCGAAAGTTTGCATCAGGTGTCCAACGTCGAGCAATCACATCGATGCGACTAAAGTGTTTGTGAAGGGGACAGTGTGCAAGATATTAACGAAGCCTAAGCGTTTTGTTGTGAAAATACCAAGGGAGGACGATCAGAGTGACAGTTACGTTGTGAAACGTGCGGACCTTCGATTAGTACAGCCCCCGTGGTGGGACGAATTGGAGGAAGGATTGGAAGACTGTGATTCTTCGAGAGTCGATGGAATTGGTATGTCATCCCCTTGCACAGCACAATGTATAATTGACACATGCTTTTTATCGGCCACATACCCAGTTTTATTGACTCGAATGTATCGCGTCTTTTTGATCCAGAACATGGCTATCGAAATTCTTCGGAAGCTCCAGCGGCAGTGCCAATTTTGCTCCATCACTCTTCTCACCATACATCTCATATATCAACTCATAGTGACACAGGTGGTTATTACAGAACAACTGGTACTAGTCCTCTCATGACTTTAGGCACTTCTGCGCATTCTGCCAACACAGCGTTAAGCAATGGAAACCGACCGTACGATGATTTAGAAAGTGAAGATGACTTAGACAGGGAAGATATTACATTCCCTTCAGACGCAGGTTAGATGAAACTCTACTCTCTGTATACACTTGAAACATACAACCGAGATATTGTACTAGTATGCGATTCAAATGGTTTTCAGTTTCGTTTAACTTTTTAACGGTAGTTTAGCGTAACAATGTTTGCATACCGTTTTTCTAAAGTATCTAGTTGTTATCCGAGCACACACTAGTAAGTACAATAGTATAGTAATTCAAATATATTCAACTGACAGATGCAAAATTGTCAGGGAGCAGTAAACGGAGTAGCATGCAAAGCCGGGGAAGTACCAGTAGTCTAGTGGAACAGCGCAGTATAACTCCTCGTTCTCAAGCAGCCACGCCCAGGTAAAAAGTCTGAAAAATTGACGAAAGATAAATCTCTCATTGTTAATGGCCGAAACACTATAGATTTCTTGTCGAATGTTAAATAGATCTCAGGCGGCAACGCCACATAGATATAAAAAAGGTGATGTAGTGGCTACACCAAGCGGAGTTAGGAAAAAATTCAACGGTAAACAATGGCGTCGACTCTGTAGCAAAGAAGGGTGTTCCAAAGAAAGCCAACGAAGAGGATATTGTTCTCGTCATCTTAGCTTGAAAGGATCTGGTCTTAGAGGACCGACAAATACATTTCCGGGGTAATGAAATTTCCAAGTGACGTTTAGAAGTTATTCATACATGTTTTGTCTGTTACACTGAATTAATATTTCACAGTGGTAAAATAGATGGCGAAGAGACATCAAGAGACTCTGATACTTCTCCAAATTACGGGGATAGAAGAATTGCTGGTCGATTTGATCAGGATGAAACTGAAGCTGCTAACATGCTCGGTGAGTCTTCTATTTTCGGTCGTGTTTGCAAGACATTCACCTTTAAGAATGTCACAATCACCGTATGTTATATATTTCCTTTTGTTGTGTAGTGTCTTTAGGAAGTTCTAGATCGGCAACGCCAGCCTTTTCATCGCCGACGGGACAGTCTTCGATATCCCCGTGTATCAATCAGTCGCCGGTACCACCACTGGGACTGAACCAGAACAATATGTTTATGCCCATTTCAAGTCCTGCTCATCATGCAACTCCATTAACGTCGCCTGGTGCGAAATGGAAACATTCACCTACTCAGTCCACGTTTCTTAATCAGTATCAACAGCAGGTGATAAAGCCTGAACCTAATCGAGTGGTTAGATCAAATCGACCAGCTCCAACGGCCCCTGTCCCAGCTAGTATAGGAACAAGCGTGATAAGAATCTCTCCCGTGAGTCGTGGTATACCCGGACCGCCTAATTTGACATTGGCATGGTCGGAACAAAGCACGCCGCCGCGACATCCCTCGGTTGTGACGACCATAGCTCAACAACAACAAGGCATAATTCTTCAGCACGCGCTCACCACAAACAACGGTTTCCCCGGTCATTCGGAAATCCCGGAACAAAGTCCACAGATACTGAAGCCATCTCATTCCCCTCATATGACTGCACTGTCCGCGCCGACACCTCAGAACTTAACTCTTCTGCATAAACCGTTGGAACAGCCTGTTGATTATGCACAACCGCAAACTCAAAGCCAGCCAATTTACGTGATGCAGCATCAACACGAAAAAAAGTATCTTGTAATAAAGAACAGCATGGATGTGTCCGCAGCAGGCCACATAACGAACCAGGATGACAAATACAGGCCAGGATTAATGAATCAGTTAGGTCAGCTTCCACCATCGTTGCATCAAACGCAATGTCAACCTCCACTGTCGCCTGCTGTTTCATCCGTCCATATCGATAAATTGTCGGTGTTACAAGTAAGCAATTTTAAAATATTCCCTAAGCTCTGACAGATTTACAGTGTGTACCACGTTGAAAACTGTACTCTAGTTTACACAACGACACATCGTTTTTATTAGGCAAGTAAAGTAGCCACCCATGCGCCCACGCATATGGACATGCAGAGAACTCAACCACCGCCTACAAGCGTAGTGATGACAACCACGACAGAAGTATCGAATCCATCTACCCCCACAAGTGTCTTCCAGCACGTAATTGTTCAACCGGGAAATTTAATACAGATTCCAAAAACTCAACCGACCAGAGAAGAAAACTCAAAAAACAACGGAGTCTTGTGTAAGTTTGAAACATACGTATACTTTATTGTCCAAAGTACCGTACAAGCCATATTTTTGTTGTTGCATTTATTATTCCATCCTTTTATTTGTGTATCTAAACTACGTTTTGTTTTAATCTGTACATTATAACTTGTATGAAATATTTTTACAAAATCGTAATTATTTTATGACATCCATAATATATTTTACGGTTTCGTTCAACAAATATACGTTTCCGTTAACTATATTAGTGAATTCGACTAAACAGTAAGGCTTTCACAGATGGCAGCCATGAAGTCCCTCCTGTATACCAGCCCCATCCCCCATCATTACTGAACAATGCAGGGCGCAACTGGAAAAAAGGTTTGAGTTCTCACTGTCAAACGAACTGTATGACTGTTTTCATCTTTGTTGTAAATTATATTACCAATGGTAATAATACATATAAATGCATACAATATGCTTTACAATTGTCATGTAACGTACATTATAACTGTAATAAGTATAGATTATAGTATATTTCATATTACAGAAATACAACATTAATATTTCATACTATTTTTTTCATTGTTATAAAAGGACAAGTACTTTATTGTCTTCATAGAGTATATTCAATGTATCAATATTTATGCTGTCAGTCATATATTCTTTCCATCTTAATTGCATATTTTGCGTAATATAATGAAAACCAATAAATATGGAATAATGATCACACAATGCATCTAATAAATAAACTTACATATAGATATAGTTGTATTTTACATTTGAATATAATCATTTGATCAGTGCACTTTAAACGACAAATCTATCAAACGTGTAAATTGTACCATTACCTATTTTACAACAAATACAACAGACCAGTTTTTTGCTCATATTCGAACTGTGTCTTACATGTCATCTTACTCTGACTCAAATGCACTGTCACGTTTAATGTTACTTTAATGTTGGGAAGAGGTCATTTCATTGATGTTCACTGTAATTTTACGATTTATTAGTGAAAGAACAATTTCGATTAGATTCTAAACTATACGAAAAAAAAGTAACGTTAAATTAAGACGAACTTGTTGTTTTAAAAGCAGTAATATAATATGAAATACATAGCCAATTTGACTCGTAAAACAGTTCCTCTTACACGCATTAACATAATTTCATATGCATATGTAAACAGGGTGTTTCATTTAATTTGACAAATCGAAATATCTCGAGAAATACGCATCGTACGAAAAAAATATTTCATATAAATTCTTAATATTTTCAAAGGGGCCATCCACCTGTGATAAATTTTTGCCGCCTGGGGGTAGGGCGGGGGCAACTTTGGAATCTTACATGGAAACCTCCATTTTTTATTGCAGATTTAGATTCTACGGAAAAAGATCAGATTCTCAGCATCAGGGTGCTCGATTAACTACTTTATTAACTACTATTAGCGCTATCCAGGAACGACGACGTGGACGTAGTAGTTTTTTGTTCCCTTCGGGGTGCTTTTGTCAGTGATGCTGAGAGAACATTCTGAAAACAAGTTTCGCCTCGCTAATATTTTATGAAATGAAACACCCGGTATAGCAACGAGCTATAAATTATAATAATATTATTCTACCAGCTCCTATTCCTACATCATTACTAACCACAACCATCGCGATTAACGCAAAGAATTTCATTGCAGCTTTTTCCTGGCAGACGACAGTATTGGATCAATCAGAAGTGAGTCCTCCACCATCTGCCCTAAGTCCACCTTTGAGTGCACCTCCAATTCCAATAAGTATGAGCACACCTGGTGAAGAGGTGCCTGGTCCAGGACCAGATCCCATTACCCCAGCTGAAGAGGAAGATGATGATGTCTTTGAAGCGGAACCAACAACGCCCGCCGAAGTGGAGGCTAATGTCAATAAGAGACGTAGTCAGTCCCTTAGTGCGTTGCATTCCAAAGAGCCACAGAGTCCACTTAAAGTAAGTTCAAATTATTTGAAAGATGGATTAAAAAATAATTAGAAACTTCTGTTTACTTAGAAACGTATGGTAATGTATTTCATCGATGGCTGTATTAACTTCTTTTACGTTCAACGTATGTTACTTAAAGCGCATCAGACAGTAAAGTTAATATTAAACCATTTATTTTCTAACGGATTTCCATTTTCAGACTAAGGATCGAATACGCCGACCGATGAACGCATTTATGATTTTCTCAAAACGTCACCGTGCAGTGGTGCACCAGCGGCATCCGAATCAAGATAATCGTACCGTGTCGAAAATATTAGGAGAGTGGTGGTACGCATTAGGCCCAGAAGAAAAACAGAAATATCATAATCTTGCATCGGAGGTGAAAGAAGCGCATTTCAAAGCACATCCGGATTGGAAGTGGTGCAGCAAAGACAGGCGGAAAACATCAACGACCAGTTTTAAAGGCATTGAATCTCGAGGGAAATTAAATAGTACCGGTGAAGATGTAGACATGGGACCACCTGATGACGTAACAATAACACCAAGGACTACCGACGAAATTACTATTCCTGTCACGACAGTCTATAACGACGTCGCCACGATTGAGGTAACATTAATTTAGATGGATATCCAAGTGACTACTTCAGTTAAAATTCGTTGTATTAAAAAAAATGTGTTATTTAGGTTATTAATCCGTCGCACGCGCATCGAATAATGGAAGTGCCTGTGCAAGTTGAAAATACCGAATCTGACATAAAGCAGGAAGAAGACGGCAATGCATCAGACGAAGATCAAATGGTGATTTGCGAGGATCCACAGCCCGAAATAGATTTGAAATGCAAAGATAAATTAACAGATAGCGATAATGATGTGCAAGATGACGACGGCGAGAAGAAATGTTATACGCAATCGCGGTTCTCGCCTGTCAGTGGTCAGAAGATAGAGGCATTGAGTGTGAAGCAAGAAGTTACCTGTAGGCCTAAACCAATAAAAGGTTCGTTTTATTATTTGATTGTTATTATTATGCAATTTATTGAAAATATGATTGTTTAGCGACGTAGTATTGTATCAGGTAAAGTCAATTTCTCCGTTTGTTTAGCACGAATACCTTCAACAGGTATAGAGACTACAACAAAGTATCATCACGCCTCTATGGATAAAGGCGGAACGGTGTCTGTTTTGTCGAGTACGTATCCTTATCATAGCCCTGTCAATCCGACTGGAGTGTCCGGTTTTCAACCGACTGGCGGTGCGTTCATAACAATGCCAATATCTCCAAAAGTTATTAAACCGGAACCAGTAAAAAGTGAACAGCAGTACAGTACTCAGTACAGCATGAGCAATCTGGTGGCTAGCATTCACGAAAATGGCAGGAACATGCCTAAATTTACAGCTGCTCCAGTACATTCTGCTTCACAAATACATTCTGTAAGTGTTTTTTTTTTTTTTCAAACAATCGAACATGTTTCATAGTAATATACATACCTAAAGTGATTCGGACGAGTTACAATCGCATACGTAGTAATGTCTGAATTTTCCTAAAATCCTTTTTTAAACGTTCCTTTTTATTCAGGCATGTGTGAATATTTAAAAATTTCATACTGATTCTTTTACAATTACATAGATATTACTTGATTAAGTGTTGACAATGTGTAAACTTATTTCAAAATACAATATAATTATTAAAAATTAGGGTAATGTTTAAAGGTATGAATAGTTACTATAATATTGATTAATATAATGAAAGGGCTATTCGCACGTGCCTACTTACCTAACTGCCACATTATTTGGGTATCTCTTCGTTTTTTTTTTTTTTTTTTATTTTTAAACTGAATTGAGGGAGCAATGGACTCTATATTTGTCTAAAGGATTATACGTAGTAAACACATGCGAATAAACTCAGATATTAAGTTTCAAATTTAATACAACTGACAGTTTGGTTGAAAATCCATGATGGCTCTGTTCAAACAACAGCAGCCGTTGCAGTCCTTAGGCACTATTCTTCGCCCCCTTACTTCAGCTGTCCCTTATCAACAATCGGTCACTCTAACATTGCTCGATAACGATTTGGTGGCTGTTTCCAAACCGCAGCAGGGATCGCAGTACCTTGATCCAGCACCACCGCATCCAAGGATGTACTGTGGCTTTCAAATCCCTATCTCTGGTAAGATTATGCAATAAGCAATAATTTTTTTTTATAATAACAATAACAATAATAGTAATCGTACGTAATGCCTTTCTACTTATTTTTTACCTTTGCATTTAAATTTCTACCTAATTTTATTTTATGCATTCTGTATCAAAATCCAATTTTATATAATTTGAAGTGATATATATTATATATCATCTTTATTTTTGTTTTATCCACATGGTACAGTATTCCGCAATTCATAAACAGTAAATGTATATTGTTTATTACAGATGCTGGTAACCGCAACATATCTTCACAAGGTTTAGTTTCCGGTAATAAGATGGAAACCCACAGTGTTATTGTGAGTAAACCTTACTCAGTTTCAACGACTTCCACTACGTCGACCTACCGAGGAATTGGTCATCCAGTAGCACGCCTTGCGGAATCCGAGAAGAACGAGAACCAAGTAGGAAATAATCATGCTCAGTTTTATGGTAAGTCACAATAACTCCCTAAATTAAAAACTTAATTTTTGAAACAATTATTTCGTTTGTTTTTTGTTTTTCAATCATAGGTTGGTAACAAAATGTTTTTGTTTCAGTGACGAACATCAAATCTGAATCAGACAGGAAAGACGCGATCAACATTCTTTTACCTGCTACAAACGATAAACATAAACAGCCTCCTACTCCACATACTCCTCACACACCTATTAGCAACCATGGTAGTACAGACATGTCTGCAAATAAATCATATTCCATAGATGAAGCCCAAAATAATGATATAGGTCCAAGTAAAGGGCCCTTCATGCTTGCCCCAACGCCAGCACAACTTGGTCGAGCACCGTTGCAAAGGAGACAATCAATGGGTATGGTCTTACAATACTATTTTCTTAACAAAGAGTTCGTATAAAAATTAAAGATATGTTTGTAACTGATTGAGTTAAATTTATAGCAATGCCTCCCACATCGAATGCAGGAGACCATGGGCCTTTGACGTCTCAGCATTGCGACAATCGTCCACAAATGAATGCCTCGCAAACCGTAGAACAGATGCAGCAGCAACAACAACAACAAAATTTTCCAGAATCTCATGCTTCACCGTCACCTTCCACCAAAAAGGGATCTTTCTTCAAGAAGAATGTCGAAGATGGAATGGACAGGTATCGATAGATTGTTTTAGATTCATAACAATTTTCACTACAACAGTATATCTAATGTTAAACAACAATTTCAGAGTTCTCGAGCAAGTTAATTTCCAGGAAAAGTTCTCGTCCTTACCGGAATTCAAACCGGAAGACATACAAAGTCCAAGTGCAATCAGTATCAGTACACCAAGTTCATCTGCTCATGGTTCCGTAGTAACGTCTGGCTTACACTCGTCGAATTTACAATCGTCCATGCAAATGCAGAGTTATCGGAAAAAATCCATGCAAGGACCTCATAGGCCTACAAGTAATTATTTCAGTAATTTTGGAACAAAGTATTTTTAATACTTTTGTACTCATTCTCATGCAAAATATATTTGTCCGGTTTGAACAGTGAATGAGGATGACATCGAATCAGATACATCAGTGTCCGCCACTCCAAAATCAACTTCCAGTGTCAAGTTAACAGGAAACACGTTCTTTGGTCCAGATTTCAACGTTGACGCGTATAGAGCTAACAGCGATCTCGGAGGAGACGTTGACGCGAATTCACCTAGAACACCAAAGACACCTGGAGGAGGTGCTGGAAATTCGGTCGGAATTGGTAGAAGTGAAAACGAGCGTGGTCATAGAAAAGTATTGGAGCAACGTCGGCTTCTTGTGATGCAATTATTTCAAGAGAATGGTTACTTCCCGTCAACGCAGGCCACCACGGCTTTTCAAACGAAACACGCGGATATATTTCCTAATAAGACAAGCTTGCAATTAAAGATAAGAGAAGTCAGACAAAAATTAAAAGCTAACTCAACACCAATGAGTGCTAACAGTCTGGTTAGTCCATTACCTGTTTCTGAGCCTTCACCTAACGTGACTGGTAACTATATATGTATACGCAAACCTTCCATTTAGTAACATTTAATCCTTATATAACCATTTAACGAAGAATGTTTTTCTTAGGACCATTGACTGCTCCTCCTACATCGATGGGAGCTCCACATTCACTGCCTGTAAGCAGTAGTGGTAGCTAGCACCCACGTGCCAACTGTGATACTATGCATCCCCTTACTCCACAGCACGAGTACATCATTATCCACTGAAAAAGGAAAGTTTTTGTTGGGAGAATTGTTGATGTACAAGTTTTCGCGAGTTGTAAAGTGCTGCAAGGCTTTAGTGCAATTCGAACTTTGATGTAACCTGGTGCAGGTAACTTAATAGACAGGCATATCAAGGTGAGTTGATGTACACATATCAGTAGAATTTTCAATATTGTATATAGAAAATGGAGTTGGAGAAAGTAATCGAGTGTATCTCAACATCACAGATGTTGAACTCAATGCCATGTGTTCCGAGTATCTGTGTTCTCGCGGATTAATGAATTATGTAAAAATTGTGAAATGTTCGCGAGGTAAAGAATTTAAATGTATTTTAGCAACGATTACGCTCATTAGTGAATTAGATGCTCAAACTTGCAGGTTTAACCGTATTATATTGTCTGATAACAGAGTGAAAATGAAAAACGAGACGAATGACTATAATTGCATAACTGTTTCGAGATAAAAAGAAAGAGCTTTCTTCTCGTCGAAGAAAAGACAATACTGTTCTGCATTCTAAATCCAAAGATGATTTATGAAAGGGTAATTGATAGAAATGTGAAAATTATTTTACTACATTATGAAGTCACAATTCATAGTTACTTGTATAATTCCAAAAGAAATGCGTGACAGATATTTGTACATCGAAACACCTTGGCGGGATTATGGAAGGCCTAAGCCGTTGTTGAACATTGTTAAAAATGTTATTGAGATCCAGGTAGAAAACAAAGGAAGAGATAGAGAGAGAGAGAGAAAGTGTGTATGATATAGGACAATGAAATTGCGCGCGCGTGTATACGATTTGTATGGGTGTGTGCTGAGAGAAAGAGGGACAGAAAATCGTAATTAGAGAGTATTAAAATTAATGGATCATTATAAAATGAAATCAGAGTTTATATACTTTAGTTATAATATATATATATATATATATATATTTGTATATATATACTATGGCATGTCTTGTAATGGGAGATACCTGGAGAGTTTAAAGTGTCTATGATGCTGTGTCTGAAGATTTTAAAGATGAAAGCATTCTTTTGGTGATTTATAGGTTATAAAGAGATAAAACAGTGGAGATAAAGAAATCGTGCCATTGTGCGGCGACAAACAGAAGAGGGATTGCATGCGTAAATAAGTCCCATGAATAGTAAAGAATTAATTGTTAGACAGCACTTGATATAGGTAATATCTAATATGTTTCCAATATTCTCGAAAGTACTTATCTACTGTTTTTAGAGCCCCGCTCAAGTTCAACGCGTTCGTTTCACGTTTTATACAATATTTTAAAATTGGTCTGCATGCCTTATTATTTTTCGTTTTTTTTTTCTTTGTGGCCAATTTAGATGTAAGCTGTTTTATACAGGCCGTATTTTTTTTTTATTTATTTTTTTGGCCGTGACAAATTTGTTTGCTTTTATCTGTTGCTTCGTCGTCTGATGCGTGCGATTTAATGTAGATAAAATATATCAAGCTAAATAGATTTATACACACCGAGCATCGAGGTAGGAAAAAAGTGGAGAATATTTAATGTTAAATTTATCGAATACGTTGTTGCGATTCGAATTTTGTTACTGTGCTTTTAATGGAATTTATTGTTCCTTAGATTCATTATCACCATCATCACTTACAATCATTTGGTAGTGTCGGATTCTGATGAGAATGGACTTAAAAGAGATACAGATATCAGTGGTCAAAATTATTGGCCACACCTTTTGTGAATTAAGTGACTTATAATAAGTGTCTGAAGACTGTCATCTTCACTCTCGTGTCCATTCCTGATAGAACCCAACAGTACTTACAATTAGATCCGTAAGCTTAAGGTATTTAAGAGCTAGCGCGGTCGCCATAGCTCCCAGGTCTCTAAGATTCTTAGTTTTATGAAATATCTTAGCGATGGTTCTTCCTTCTAGGCGACCTTACATTTTATATTCATCCTGAGATTGCCAGAGCTTAAGTTCATGCACCTCGAGAAGTCCCAAGCTTACTTTGTTCACTAACTTCAGTTACCGTAACATTATTTAAATTCCACTTAACTAATTGCAGTTATTTTATGGTTAAAAAAATGATTCCCATACACTATATGAAATGATCATCATTAAACACAGGAGAACAGTAGTTTGACACCAACTTTGAATATTGTTTATTAAAGTCACCATGAACTGGGCGTCTGCCGTTGGTATTAGTACGAGTACCAGTCGCACAGGTCTTATTTTTTATCATAGTTGAGGTTAGATTATTAAGAATACATCGTATTATATATTCTCGTATAGAACTGAGAAGCAATGTTTTATTCGTACGATAACATCTTTTTTACAGTTAAAGTACCATGTTTTCATGGTCCTCTATCTTAGACTATGGGAAAATATCGAAGTATATTTGTAATGTTAGTAATCAACGATTTGATCGTGTCGTTGTCCTCGGTGTACTTTCCAAAGACACTATCATTGGACAGAATATTATCATACCTCGGATAACGACTCGATCATTATTATTTTTTTTTTGTTATATAAATACAAAGTATTCTTGGAGATTCTCCACCGTCTCTCTGGCAGGTGCTCCATCTTAATGGACGACCACAGTCCCGGTATACAGGCTGTTTTAAAGAAAAAAGGTGACTAAAAACGAGTGAATCTGTAGTACTTACTAAACTAAGTGAAAAGAGTACTTAGTCATCATTGATCCTTTCACGCTGAACAGCGATTTTTTTTTGTATATCACTAATGTATCTTATCCATCCGCGTTCGCTTAAATTATTTTGTCATTTTATTGTTTTTATCTCGTACAATTCTCGTTTCAGTATATTGTATTCTTATTGTGTTTTGTTTTTATTATCCTACCGGAAAGTCGCTGCTTACTCGAAGATGGTTCACTGCGAACATTTATTAGCTTCCCTTTTTCTTTTTATTCGTTTTCCTAAGTTATCTTTAAGCGTACATGTTCGAATCGTCCGAACGTTCTGTATACCGTGTAATGGGACTGTCGTTTCGATGAACCTGCCCTCGTCACAGCTCTCTGAAACGGTTCGCCCTTAAAAATATATCGCCCCTCATGTCGCTCTCTAACGATCATCCCCTTCTCTCCCTTTTTTTTTGTTACACACCTCGGGCTCGGTGGCATTGGAGACGGTTTCAGGCGGCCGTGTCACACAACCGTTCTCTGTCGGCTCCTTGAAACATCTTCGCCTTCCTCGTCCCCTCCCCCACATGCGATTCGTTTTAACTCGTTTTATCAAGGAAATAATCGCCTTTTTTTTATGTTACAGAAAAAATAAAATAATGTTCGAACACGATCCATCGGTAAACGCGTTGAATTTCAGCGGGGATTGTTGAATTTGGCTGTAAATTAGATAATGTAAATTAGTGATATGTTTATACATACATAATATGTGTATATATATATATATACACACATATATACACTCACACACACACACACATGTACACATACACGTACGAAAGAGCAGAAAAAAAGTAATAAAAAGCGCACCTTAAAGGGTTTAAAAGTCTCGCGCCACGGCACGCATTATTGTAGTTAGGATAGGAACAATGTCTATTCTACAAGGATTTTGTAAATAGAAGAAAAACAAAAATATATATACGGATACACTAACTTGAGTACGTATTATGAAGTAAAGAAAAAATAGGGTACATCCGACAAATGGTAGAGACACCGTAGGCGTGTATGTAATTCGTAGTTGTTTACGATCGATCGATCGATCGAGATTCGCCGCAGGCAGGATTACCTACTACTCCCCCGCGTAAAAAGATCGATCCAGTTTTTGGCGGGGCCTTAGTGGATTCTTGCGGGCACACGGGACGGTCCCCTCTACCCTCCTCCAAAGTTTAACCCCCTTTCCTACAATGCTAGGATACTATTATTTGTACATAACATATAATTACATTATTCTCTCTCTTACCATTTCTCGATTTATTGTTTTCTTTTCTTTTATTTTTTTTTTTTCGGTCTTCTATTACGGAGGGCATTAAAACCACCCCCGGTGGCAAAGCAAATTAACTTGAGGGAAAAGAGACACTTGAAATCTGCGTTGATCTACTCCTGCCTACGTGACGCCATCGGAGATGAATCACCTCCATTCTCCTTCCCTCTCACTCCCCAACATATATTTATTCTGTAAAAAGGAGAAGAACAAGAAATATAATTTAACTGTCGCATTCGCACGTTCATCGATCAAGCTTATTAAAAAAAAAAAATACCTGTTTTAAACGTTCTCTATCTTCTCGTTCCTACTAGCAGGGTCGGTAGTGCTCCGTCTCCCATGTTTTACTGTGAGAATAGTTCGAATTTCGCGCAGTTCGGAACGCTTCCTTACAACGAATCGTTTTAAATTCAGTTTTGTAGATTACGCATCGAATTTTCGGTCACCTTGTTTCAAAAGTATTATTCAGCACTCTTTTTTTTTGTCTTGTATAAATGTATTATTTTACCATGGTGAATATTTTTAGAGATAACGCGTGTAACCTTTATTTTAGAATTTCCGCAATATCAGTTTTACGTTTAGATTGTGTAATTTAATTTCGCTGTACACGATCAATATGGGGGGAACGGTGTAATACGTTCGTAAATGAGGATGATTTTTTTGAAATGGAATTAAACGGTGTTACGGAGGTTCGATAACCTTTTAATCGTATTTTTTTGTTGTTGATTTTTCGATATCTGCACATAAAAGAGAGATCTTAACAGGGATCGAGTGTCTCTCTCTCATTTGCCTCCCGCCGCTCCCCCGTCAAAGAATTTAACCGGATATAATATTATATTTTATACTTGTGTAAACTAGCGAACTATTTTCCAGTATTGATAAGATTTCGATCCATAATTTTCGTACTTTCTTCCTCCTTTCCTTTCCTCGTCTTCTCTATTCGCTTCCTTTTCATTCAATCGCCGAAGGATGATCCCCCCCGAGAAAACGAAAATGGTGATGAAACATGTTCCGTGATTTAGCAGCCGTACATGTGACTGTGATCTAGGAAAACAGAAGTAAAGTAAAGTGGCGGCTACACCACTGGCATTTTCTTCACCGGCGTGTAATAATCCTCTTTCCCATCCCCATGCAACCCATCATTTCTCTGTGTATAAAGAAGTACCAGCTCACTTCTCCTCCTTACCGCACCCAAAAACGTTTTTCGACGTTCTTTCTTTTTTATTATTATTATTATTATTATTTACATTAATGTATTTTTACTATGTTCTAAGTTGCTATCGTCTATTATAGTCATTTTATTATTTCTTGTTTAATTCTGCAAATATTTTTAAAATTGTTATAAATAATGATTATTATTATTATTAATGCCACCATCAGTCACCGAACGATGTTAAACGACAAAAAGAAGTATATACCCGAGCGTAGGAAAACAGTACCGCAAATATAGAAATGGTAAAATGACTCTCCCTCTGCGTTATTAACCAATATACAGTGAATCTTTGGTAATTGTACAGCATCGGTGCACTGTACTAGAAAGTACACGCATAATGTACGGTGCGTAAGGTAATCGAGCGTAATTGTAACGAGAAACAAATATTATTACGAACACGGTCAAACGTTTGACACAAATACACACACAAAACTTTTAACGTGCATATAAATATGCATATACACACATACGTATGATTACATACATATATGTATATATATATATTCATATAACAAATGGATATATGTGTGTATATATATATATACATATACATGTATATATTACAGATATCGCGTAGGATGAAATAAAAATAAGGCTGAAAGTAATTAAAATCTGTACCAATCCGGCCAACGGCTGTCTGCAATGAGAACGTTGCATAGATCGACGAGATCTGTTCTTTTAAAAGTCGGGCGGGTAACAGCAAAAACGTTCCGACTCGAACGCGAATCCCCCGTGTGTGTAAATAACAGTTACGCGAGAGACCGAGAAGAGAATGTGATTATCAGCGTTTACGCGGCATATACCATAAATTACCAATGTAAATATTGTTCTGCGTACTACGGACATTACATTTCCGAAATTTTAATCATTACAAGAAATGAAAAAATTTCCACGAAGTAATAATCAGTTGCTTGTGCGTTGAAATACTCTTTCTTTGAATACCGTCTTCTCTGATGCTTCACACGCCCCGCCCCCACTGCCCCGGCCTCCCACCTATTACCTTTACGAAGAACATCCGCCGTCTCGATATCCCGGTCCTTACGATATTCTGACGCCCAGATCCTCCGATCTTGCGCGCGTGTCACAACACCACCTGTATTGCTGAACGTACAAGAGTATTCCGAGATTTATTGGCTCACGCGTGTAAATATTAATTCTCATCGTTAACATTAAACACTTTAGGATCTGTAGTAGTCTCTCGCATGACGACTCGAGTCAGCCTTCCGTTATTACTTCCATATAGATGAAACTCTGGGAACAGTTGTTATTTTAAATTTCATACATTTGGAAGTGTTACATGGTGGAAGACGCGTAGCGTAATCGTATGATTAGGAGCTAAATACTCGGTGTTTTCTGGCGCTGGATCAAAAGAATAGACAGAAACACGGACCTAAAAGTTTTTTGGGCGCCCAATAGAATTGTACGAATTGTCTGGGGTCCCTTTAAGTTCACTACTTTCTTTGGTTTTATTGAACATTATCAATGGTAATTAACATTTGTAGTTTTTCTACTATTGGGGGAATTGTTTGTCAGTTACCGGTATGATCGTTTCGAGGTGGTGAAATAGAAGAATGCATAGGGACTTGGGTCTTGTGTGTCCTTGGGTACTTATTTTGTGACTGCATCGTTTGTAACCGATTGTGACGATAGGATGACGTAGTAAACCTATAAGAAGGGACCATAAAAAGGGATTGAAGTCAGCTAAGAGTATCACGACAGTCAAAGACTGACATCTCGTTTGATAACCCTATACCCTATATACGGCAGGGTGAACGCACCAATGAATGAGCACTTAAAAGATATTGTAACTATTAAAGAGGAATTTTAAATAATGATAGTATTAGTAAATATTTGCCACATAAAAATTTGATTTTCTAGTATCCATGCCGTTTTATAACGTATATACGTATATATGTCAATTTAAGAAATTAGAAAAATGTAATTAAGTAAATTTAGATGAAAAAAATACAGATTTCACCAGTGAATGAACGGTATTAGGTAAATGAACATTTCTAACCAGTGGCGCGAAAATTGTTTGAATATGAAACAAAGAATTGAAAAAAATCAGTATTTAATCATTTACTTATTTTACTAACTTAATTTACTTGTTGTTTTATATCATGTTCATTCACTGGTACGTGTTCATTTACTGGTGCATCTACCCTAAATCGATTTCGAGTATCCTTACCGAGCCAGACCGCAAATGGAGCTTCTGTTTATGGCACCTCAGGGTCTACTGTCCTTCTGTGTATACGTATGTATATCTTCATCGTGAAGTATATCACAAAACATTTCGAAGAAATCCAAAAATTCCATTAAAAAACGATACTGTTAGTATAAATAATATATTAAAATATATATATACAAACGGTTTTAGTACATGTACCGCTTCGTTTCACGTGTTTCCGTGTACTCTTGTGACAAGGAACACTTGGTCGTGATCTTGTACGATATAACAACAACAAAAATACAATCTACCTAATAAGGTCTGGTAAGTAACCCAATTACGGGTGGTGCCTGTACTATGGAGGGTTAACTATATTTCTATGAATTAAAAACACAGCATTTATGCAACATCTAAA